>NC_135894.1:10663216-10675716 GCF_964194155.1 Cetorhinus maximus | reverse complement strand
ATGGTAGCCTCCAGGATGTTGATAGTGGGGGATTCAGTGATGGTAATGCCATTGAACATCAAGGGGCGATGATTAGATTCTCTCTTGTTGGAGATGGTCATTGCCTGACACTTGTGTGGCGTGAATGTTACTTGCCCCTTGTCAGCTCAAGCCTGGATATTGTCCAGGTCTTGCTGCATTTGGACATGGACTGCTTCAGTATCTGAGGAGTTGTGAATGGTGCTGAACATTGTGCAATCATCAGCGAACATCCTCACTTCTGACCTTATGTTGAAAGGAAACTCATTGATGAAGCAGCTGAAGATGGTTGGGCCTAGGACACTACCCTGAGGAACTCCTGCAGTGATGTCCTTGAGCTGAGATGACTGACCCCCAACAACCACAACCATCTTCCTTTGTGCTAAGTATGACTCCAACCAGCGGAGGGTTTTCCCCCTTATCCCCATTGACTCCAGTTTTGCTAGGGCTCCTTGATGCCACACTCGATCAAATGCTGCCTTGATGTCAAGGGCAGTCACTTTCACCTCACCTCAGGAGTTCAGCTCTTTTGTCCATGTTTGAACCAAGGCTGTAGCGAGGTCAGGAGCTGAGTGGCCCTGGCAGAACCCAAACTGGATGTCAGTGAGCAGGTTATTGCTAAGCAAGTGCTGCTTGATAGCACTGTTGATGACCTCTTCCATTACTTTACTGATGATCGAGAGTAGACTGGTGGGGCGGTAATTGACCGGGTTAGATTTGTCCTGCTTTTTGTGTACAGGACATACTTGGGCAATTTTCCACATGGCCAGGTAGATGCCAGTATCGTAGCTGTACTGGAACAGCTTGGCTGGGGCACGTCTTCAGTACTATTGCTGGAATATTGTCAGGGCCTGTAGCCTTTGAAGTATCCAGTGCCTTCATCCATTTCTTGATATCATGTGGAGTGAATCGTATTGGCTGAAGACCGGCATCTGTGATGCTGGGGACCTCCGGAGGAGGCTGAGATGGATCATCCACATGGCACTTCTGGCTGAAGATTGTTGCGAATGCTTCAGCCTTATCTTTTGCACTGATGTGCTGGGCTCCCCTATCATTGAGGTTGGGGATATTTGTGGCGCCTCCTCCTCCAGTGAGTTGTTTAATTGTCCACCACCATTCACGGCTGGATGTGACAGGACTGCAGAGCTTAGATCTGATCCGTTGGTTGTGGGATTGTTTAGCTCTGTCAATCACTTGCTGCTTATGCTGTTTGGCATGTAAGTAGTCCTGTGTTATAGCTTCACAAGGTTGACACCTCATTTTTAGGTATGCCTGGTGTTGCTCCTGGCATGCCCTCGTGCACTCTTTATTGAACCAGGGTTGACCCCCTTGGTTGATGGTAATGGTAAAGTGGGAGATATGCTGGGCCATGAGGTTACAGATTGTGTTCGAGTACAATTCTGCTGCTGCTGATGGCCCACAGCACCTCATGGATGCCCAGTCTTGAGTTGCTAGATCTGTTTGAAATCTATCCCATTTAGCACGGTGGTAGTGTCACACAACACAATGGATGGTATCCTCAACGTGAAGGCAGGACTTCGTCTCCACAATGGCCATGTGGTGGTCACTCTTACCGATACTGTCATGGACAGATACATCTGTGGCAGGCAGGTTGGTGAGGGTAAGGTCATGTATGTTTTTCCCAAAGGAGACTCAGTGCATTTGTAATAAAGGTCAAAGCCACTTACATCCAGCATTAGATACTGGTGCACTCTGCACCAATGAAATAAAAAGGTGAAGCATATTCAGGCCGTGACGACAGAAACAAAATTTATCTCGTTTTGACAATTCCAAACTATTTACATAACTTTCTCTGGTCTTCATTCCCAAACGAGTATAGATAATTCAAACATAAACTAACATAAAGTCACCCGTGAACTGTCCCTCCTGTGGTCATGGTGCCTTTAATGTATGTTTGTGAATGCCACATCTTGGTGTTCCCCCCTCGCTGGCACCATCATTGGAGACAGCCTGTTCACTCTGCTGTCCTGTTGGCCTCGATGACCTTGGCGGGCGTCCTCTGGCCCGTGGAGCCTGTGCAGGCCCCGCCTGGGAGGGAGCGGCCTGTGCCACGGCTGGCACCTCCCCAGTCATCGCAGCCTCATCAGATGCCCCGGTCACTGGCAGAGGGGCGGAGGAGCTTCTGACATCATTCAAGGCGCCCTGAGAGGAGCCCACAGAGAAGGCAAGCAGCTCAGGCACCAACGTGAGGTCGCTCTGGATCACCCTGCTCGCCATTGGTGGACGGGCTACTAGCTGAGATGCTGGGTGCTTCATCTATCTCCCACACTGGCACTGACCACCTGATGTCAGTGCCTGTGTGAGGGCTCACAGATCCAAATGCAACCCCAGGAACCCCTGATTCTGTTCCTAGAGTTGCCTCTCCATGAGAGTCGCCACTTTCTCAATGGAGGAGGCAGTGTGCTCGGCCATGTGGGTCAGCACAGTGGAGACCATTACATGCATACCCTCACGGGTCTCCTCCAGATTCTCCTGCACATCCTGTTGGACCTCCAACATCTGCCTCCGAATGGACGACTCTGGAGGCCCAACATCTGCCTTCGACTCAGCATCATCCCAGTTCCCAGCAGCCTTGACTGCTGGCGCTCTGGGCACTCTCTGACCCTGACTTGCACCTCAAGCATGTGTGAAGTGTCCTCACCAATGTGGACGAAGATACTATCCGCTGATCTAACACCCACCATGGTGCTGGTATCTGCGCTGGTGCCGGCTTCAGAGAGTGGGTGTGACGCTGGTACAACTGAAGCTTGGTGGTCCTACGGCATCAGGTGTGGTCCTTCGGGGTCTGCAGAGTGAACGCCTGCTGGCGAAGCTAAGGGAGAACAAGGACATGTCATTAGTTTGAGTCATCACTGTACATGCCTGGTGAGACCATGGAGATCTGTATCATGGTGCCATCGTCTTTCAATGATCAATGGGGACTCCAGGTTCGAGGCTCCCATCGATGAAGACACTACACTAGAATGGTGACACAATCCAAAAGTCTCACCTCTGTGCACTGCACTCTTATGCTTGTCTGGCGCCCCCACCTCTCCACAACCAGCTGCATGTGGACCGTGCTGGCTCTCGAGCTCCAGGGTGTCTTGCTCGAACCTGCTGAGCAGCAGGAGGTTGGGCATCCCTCTGCCTCTCCATGCTGTTTCTGCTTGCTTATTCCTTGTTTTCTCCTGAAAGAGGAGTGTCGATTAGCCCACTCACTACCTGCAGCCTGGCCAACCACAGCTGAGGGGCACCTCACAGGACACATCCGAGCTGTGGCCCTCGAGGCACAAGGGACTCAGTCCAAGCAGCCAGGGCTCATCTCCTTGGCCAGCTCCGGCGTTACTGACAGTCGGCACTCAGAGTCTGGCACCCTGAGGTCCACAGGGGGGACAGCCACACCTTAACACTTCTGCACACTGACCCACGCCAACACGATACTCACCCTTCCTTAGTGCAGCAGGTCATTGAAGTGCTTCCGGCACTGGACCCGGCAGTGTCGCACCGCGTCATGGCTGCTCAGCAGCAACAGCACCTCCCCCCATGCACTTTTTGTGAGGTCAGGTGGCCTCCCCCTCCCATCCCTGGGGGCAAGGGTGTTCCTGCTGGCAGATAGCTCCTCCAGGAGGATGGTGATAGCATTCGTTGGAAAAGCGGGAGGCTGAGTTCCCACCCGACCTGCCCTGCTGCCTGCTATATCCAGCCTCACTCGACTCCACAACTTTGGTCTGGGAATGCAGAGGAGATGTCATTCCATGGCAGCCTTCCAGGGGTTAGCTGGCCTGTTTGTAAACTGACTGCCAGCTCGCCATTGGACCCAGTGGCCAACAGGCCCACGCCACACTCAGCCCTTCCCAGTGAGGGGCCGCATTTCACACTGGGCGGCCCTTAATCAGCCTGAAACCATAGTCGGAGGCCAATCACAGGCAGCGGAATGTTTCCCGGCTGCTCCCAGGGCCAAGCCACAGCGATCACCCAATGACCTCGAAATCCTGGTGTGGGTGTGTGTGTGTGTGTGAGTGTGAGTGAGTGTGAGTGAGTGAGTGAGTGAGTGTATGAGTGCAAGTGAGTGTGTGTGCGAATGAGTGTGTGTGTATGTGAGTGTGAGTGAGTGTGTGTTGTGTGTGAGTGTGAGTGAGTGTGTGTGTTGTGTGAGTGTGTGTGTGTGAGTGTGTGTGTGAGAGTGAGTGTATGTGTGAGTGGGAGTGTGTGTATGTGAGTGAGTGTGTGCGTATGCGTGTGTGTGAGTGTGTGTGTTTGAGTGTGTGTGTGAGTGAGTGTGTGTTGGTGTGTGAGTGTTTTGTGTGTCTATGTATGTGAGTGTGCGTGTGTGAGTTTGAGCGTGTGTGAGTTTGATTGAGTGAGCATGTGTATTTGTGTGAGTGTGCATGAGCGAGTGTGCGTGTGTGAATATGTGTGTGTGTGTGAGTGTGTGAGTGTGAAGGAGATTGTGTGTGTGTGTGTGTGTCAGTGAGTGTGTGTGCGTGTGTTTGTGAGTGAGTGTGTGTGTGAGAGTGTGAGTGTGTGTATTTGTGCGTGTGTGAATGAGTGTGTGTGTGAATGAGTATGTGTTTTTGTTTGTGGGAGGGAGTGTGTGTAAGTGAGTGTGTGTGTTTGAGTGTGCATGTGAGTGTAAATGAGTGTGGGTGTGAGTGTGAGTGAGTGTTTGTGAGTGTGTGTGTGAGTGTGATTGAGTGAGTGTTTGTGTGAGTGAGTGAATGTGTGTGTATGAGTGAGTGAGTGTGTGTGAGTGAGTGAGTCTGAGTGAGTGTGTGTGTGTGATTGTGAGTCTGTGTGTGAGTGTGAGTGTGTGTGTGTGTGTGTGTGTGTGTGAGTGTGTGTGTGAGTGTGTGTCTGTGTGAGTTTGTGGGTGTGTGTGCGTGTGTATGTGTGTGTGAGTGTGTGTGTGTGAGTGAGTGTGTGTGACTGAGTGTGTGTGTGACTGAGTGTGTGTGTGTGTGTGTGAGTGTATATGTGAGTGTGTGTGTGTATGAATGTGAGAGTGTGAGTGTAAGTGCGTTTGAGTTTGTTTGTGTGTGAGTGTGTGTGTGTATGTGACTGTGTATGTGTGTGAGTGTCAGTGTGTGTGTGTGAATGTGTGTGTGAGTGTGTGTGACTGAGTGTGTGTGTGACTGAGTGTGTGTGTGAGTGTGAGTGAGTGTTTGTGAGTGTGTGTGTGTGAGTGTGATTGAGTGAGTGTTTGTGTGAGTGAGTGAATGTGTGTGTATGAGTGAGTGAGTGTGTGTGAGTGAGTGAGTCTGAGTGAGTGTGTGTGTGTGATTGTGAGTCTGTGTGTGAGTGTGAGTGAGTGTGTGTGTGTGTGTGTGTGTGAGTGTGTGTGTGAGTGTGTGTCTGTGTGAGTTTGTGGGTGTGTGTGCGTGTGTATGTGTGTGTGAGTGTGTGTGTGTGAGTGAGTGTGTGTTCAAGTGTGTGTGACTGAGTGTGTGTGTGACTGAGTGTGTGTGTGTGTGTGTGTGTGAGTGTATATGTGAGTGTGTGTGTGTATGAATGTGAGAGTGTGAGTGTAAGCGCGTTTGAGTTTGTTTGTGTGTGAGTGTGTGTGTGTATGTGACTGTGTATGTGTGTGAGTGTCAGTGTGTGTGTGTGAATGTGTGTGTGAGTGTGTGTGACTGAGTGTGTGTGTGACTGTGTGTGTGAGTGCGTGTGTGAGTGTGTGTGTGAGTGTGTATGTGAGTGTGCGTTTGTGTGTGTGTGAGTGTGTGTGACTGAGTGTGTGTGACTGAGTGAGTGTGTCAGTGTGAGTGTGTGTGTGAGTATGTATGTGAGTGTGTATGTGAGTGTGTGTGTGAGTGTGAATGAGTGTGTGTCAGTGTAAGTGATTGTGTGTGTGAGTGTGATTGAGAGAGTGTTTGAGTGAGTGAGTGAATGTGTGTGCATGAGTGAGTGAGTTTGTGTGTGAGTGTGTGTGTGAGAGCGAGGGTTTGTGTGAGTGTGTGTGTGCTTGAGTGTGTATGTGTGTGTGTGTGAGTATGAGTGTGTGTGTGTATGTGTGTGTGAGTGTCAGTGTGAATGTGTGTGTGTGTGAGTGTGTGTTTGAGTGTGTGTGTGTGAGAGTGAGTGACTGTGTGTTGGTGTGTGAGTGTGTGTGTCTATGTATGTGAGTGTGTGTGTGAGTTTGAGCATGTGTGAGTTTGATTGAGTAAGCATGTGTGTTTGTGTGAGTGTGCGTGTCTGTGTGTGAATGTGTGTGTGCGTGAGTGTGAGAGAGATTGTGTGTGAGTGTGCTTGTGAGTCAGTGAGTGTGTGTGCATGTGTTTGTGAGTGTGTGTGTCTGTGAGTGTGTGTGTGAGTGTGTGAGTGAGTGTGTGTGAGTGTGTGTGTGTCTCAGTGTGTGTGTGAGTGTCAGTGTGTGTGTGTGAATGTGTATGTGTGTGTGTGAGTATGTGTGTATATGAGTGTGTGAGTCTGTGTGTGAGTGTAAGTGTGTTTGAGTTTGTTTGTGTGTGAGTGTGTGTGAGTGAGTGTGCGTGTGAGTGTGTGTGACTGAGTGTGTGCGTGACTGAGTGTGTGTGTGACTGAGTGTGGTGTGTGAGTGTGTGTGTGAGTGTGTGTGTGAGTGTGTGTGTGAGTGTATATGTGAGTGTGTGTGTGTGTGTAAGAATGTGTGAGTGTGTGTGTGAGTGTAAGTGTGTTTGAGTTTGTTTGTTTGTGAGTGTGTGTGTTTGAGTGTGTGTGTTTGTGACGTGTATGTGTGTGTGAGTGTCAGTGTGTGTGTGAATGTGTGTGCAAGTGTGTGTGACTGAATGTGTGTGTGACTGAGTGTGTGTGTGTGTGAGTGTATATGTGAGTGTGTGTGTGTATGAATGTGAGAGTCTGAGTGTAAGTGCGTTTGAGTTTGTTTGTGTGTGAGTGTGTGTGTGTATGTGACTGTGTATGTGTGTGAGTGTCAGTGTGTGTGTGTGAATGTGTGTGTGAGTGTGTGTGACTGAGTGTGTGTGTGACTGAGTGTGTGTGTGAGTGCGTGTGTGAGTGCGTGTGTGAGTGTGTATGTGAGTGTGCGTTTGTGTGTGTGTGAGTGTGTCTGACTGAGTGTGTGTGACTGAGTGAGTGTGTCAGTGTGAGTGTGTGTGTGAGTATGTATGTGAGTGTGTGTGTGAGTGTGTGTGTATATGAGTGTGTGAGTGTGTGTGTGTAAGTGTGTTTGAGTTTGTTTGTGTGTGAGTGTGTGTGTGTGTGAGTGAGTGAGTGCATGAGTGTGTGTGTGTGTGTGCATTTGAGTGTGTGTCTCAGTGTGTGTGTTTGAGTGTGAGTGTGTGAGTGTGTGACTGTGTGTGTGTGTGAATTTGTTTGTATGTGTATGTGTGTGTGTGTCTGTGTATGTGTGTGAGTGTGTATGCATGTTTGTGATTGTGTGTGTGTGTGAGTGAATGTGTCTGTGTGCATGAGTGTGTGTGTGTGAGTTTGATTGAGTGTGTGTGCGTTTGTGTGAATGTGTGTGAGTGTGTGTGTGAGTGTGTTTGTGTGTGACTGTGAGCGTGTGAGAGTGTGTCTGGGTGTGTGTGTGTGAGTGTGTGTGTGTCTGTGTGTGAATATGTGTGTGTGTGTGTGAGAGAGATATTGTGTGTGAGTGTGCGTGTGCGTCAGTGAGTGTGTGTGTGTATTTGTGAGTGTGTGTGTCTGTGAGTGTGTGTGAGTGTGTGAGTGAGTGTGTGTGAGTGTGTGTGTGTCTCAGTGTGTGTGTGAGTGTCAGTGTGTGTGTGTGAATGTGTATGTGAGTGTGTGTGAGTATGTGTATATATGAGTGTGTGAATCTGTGTGTGAGTGTGTGTTTGAGTTTGTTTGTGTGCGTGTGTGTGAGTGAGTGTGTGTGTGAGTGTGTGTGACTGAGTGTGTGCATGACTGAGTGTGTGTGTGACTGAGTGTGGTGTGTGAGTGTGTGTGTGAGTGTATATGTGAGTGTGTGTGTGTGTATGAATGTGTGAGTGTGTGTGTGAGTGTAAGTGTGTTTGAGTTTGTTTGTTTGTGAGTGTGTGTGTTTGTGTGTGTGTGTATGTCACTGTGTATGTGTGTATGTGAGTGTCAGTGTGTGTGTGAATGTGTGTGCGAGTGTGTGTGACTGAGTGTGTGTGTAACTGAGTGTGTGTGTGAGTGTGTGTGTGAGTGTGTTTGAGTTTGTTTGTGTGTGTGTGTGTTTGAGTGTGTGTGTGTATGTGACTGTGTATGTGTGTGAGTGTCAGTGTGTGTGTGTGAATGTGTGTGTGAGTGTGTGTGACTGAGTGTGTGTGTGAGTGCATGTGTGTGAGTGTGTGTGTGAGTGTGTATGTGAGTGTGCGTTTGTGTGTGTGTGTGTGTGTGTGACTGAGTGTGTGTGACTGAGTGAGTGTGTCAGTGTGTGTGAGTGTGTGTGTCAGTGTGTATGTGAGTGTGTGTGTGAGTGTGTGTGTGTATATGAGTGTGTGAGTGTGTGTGTGTAAGTGTGTTTGAGTTTGTTTGTGTGTGAGTGTGTGTGTGTGAGTGAGTGTTTTCATGAGTGTGTGAGTGTGTGTGTGTGCGGTTGAATGTGTGTGTCAGTGTGTGCATTTGAGTGTGTGTATGTGTGAGTGTGTGTGTGTGAGTGTGTGTGTGAATGTGTGTGTGTGAGTGTGTGTTTGTGAGTTTATGTGTGTGTGATTGTGTGTGTGTATGTGAGTGTGTGTGTGAGTGAGTCCATGTGAGTGAGTGTGTGTGTGTGTGAGTGTGTGTGAGAGTGTGTGTATGTATGCTTGTGATTGTGTGAGTGTGTTTGTGTGTGACTGTGGATGTGTGAGTGTGTGTCTGAGTGTGTGTGTGAGTGTGTGAGTGGATGTGTTAGTGTGAGTGAGTGTGTGTGAATGAGTGTGTGTGTGAATGGGTGTGTGTTTTTGTTTGTGGGAGTGAGTGTGTTTAATGAGTGTGTGTGTGTGTGTGTGTGTGTGTGTGCGTGTGAATGAGTGTGTGTGTGAGTGTAAGTGATTGTTTGTGAGTGTGTGTGTGTGAGTGTGATTGAGAGAGCGTTTGTGTGAGTGAGTGAATGTGTGTGCGTGAGTGAGTGAGTTTGTGTGTGAGTGTGTGTCTGTGTGTGTGAGATTGAGTGTTTGTGTGAGTGTGAGTGTGTGTGTGTGTGTGTGTGTGTGAGTGCGAGTGTGTGTGTGAGTGTGTGTGACTGAGTGTGTGTGACTGAGTGAGTGTGTCAGTGTGTGTGAGTGTGTGTGTGCGTGTGTATGTGAGTGTGTGTGTGAGTGTGTGTGTATATTAGTGTGTGAGTGTGTGTGTGTAAGTGCGTTTGAGTTTGTTTGTGTGTGAGTGTGTGTGTGTGTGTGTGTGAATGAGTGTGTGCATGAGTGTGTGAGTGTGTGTGTGTGCATTTGAGTGTGTGTGTGAGTGTGTGTGTGTGTGACTGAGTGAGTGTGTCAGTGTGTGTGAGTGTGTGTATGTGAGTGTGTGTGAGTGTGTGCATATATGAGTGTGTGTGTGTGTGTAAGTGTGTTTGAGTTTGTTTGTGTGTGAGTGTGTGTGTGTGAGTGAGTGTGTGCATGAGTGTGTGTGTGTGAGTGTGTGTGTGAGTGTGTGTGAGAGTGTGAGTGAGTGTGTGTATTTGTGTGTGTGTGAATGAGTGTGTGTTTTTGTTTATGGGGGTGAGTGTGAGTATGTGTGTGAGTGTGAATGAGTGTGTGTGAGTGTAAGTGAGTGTTTGTGAGTATGTGTGTGAGTGTGGTTGAGAGAGTGTTTGTGTGAGTGAGTGAATGTGTGTGCGTGAGTGAGTGAGTTTGTGTGTGAGTGTGTGTGTGTGTGAGAGCAAGTGTTTGTGTGAGTGTGTGTGTGTGTGTTTGAGTTAGTGCGTGTGAGTGTGTGTGTGAGTGTGTGTGTATATTAGTGTGTATGTGTGTGTCAGTGTCTGTGTGTGTGTGAATGTGTGTGTTTGTGAGTATGTGTGACTGAGTGTGCGTGTAACTGAATGTGTGTGTGACTGACTGTGTGTGTGAGTGTATGTGTGAGTGTGTGTGAGAGTGTGTATGTGAGTTTGTGTGTGAGTATGTGTGTATATGAGTGTGTGAGTGTGTGTGTGAGTGTAAGTGTGTTTGAGTTTGTTTGTGTGTGAGTGTCTGAGTGTGTGTGTGTGTGTGTGTGAGTGAGCGTGTGCATGAGTGTGTGAGTGTGTGTGTGTTTGAGTGTGTGTAAGTGTGAGTGTCTGTGTGTTTGAGTGTGTGTGTGAGAGTGTGTGTGTGTGTGTGTTTGAGTGTGTGTGTGTGTGTGTGAGTGTGTGTGTGTGTATGTGAGTGTGTATATGTGTGTGTGAGTGTCAGTGTGTGTGTGTGAATGTGTGTGTATGAGTGTGTGTGAATGTGTGTGTATGAGTGTGTGTGACTGAGTGTGTGTGTGACTGACTGTGTGTGTGACTGACTGTGTGTGTGAGTGTGTGTGTGTCAATGTGTGTGTGAGTGTGTATGTGTGTGTGTGTATATGAGTGTGTGTGTGTGTGAGTGTAATTGTGTTTGAGTTTGTTTGTGAGTGTGTGTGTGTGAGTGAGTGTGTGTGTGTGAGTGTGTGTGTTTGAGTGTGTGTGTGTGAGTGTGTGTGTATGTGAGTGTGTATGTGTGTGTGTCAGTGTCAGTGCGTGTGTGTGAATGTTTGTGTGTGATTGTGTGTGACTGATTGTGTGTGTGAGTGTGTGTGTGTGTGAGTGTGAGTGTGTGTGAGAGTGTGAGTGAGTGTGTGTATCTGTGTGTGTGTGAATGAGTGTGTGAGTGATTGAGTGTGTGTTTTTGTTTGTGGGAGTGAGTGTGTGTAAGTGAGTGTGTGTGTGAGTATGTGTGTGAGTGTGAATGAGTGTGTGTGTGAGTGTAAGTGAGTGTTTGTGAGTGTGATTGAGAGTGTTTGTGTGAGTGAGTGAATGTGTGTGCATGAGTGAGTGAGTGAGTTTGTGTGTGTGAGCGAGTGTTTGTGTGAGTGTGAGTGTGTGTGTGTGTTTGAGTTAGTGTGTGTGAGTGTGAGTGTGTATGTGTGTATGTTAGTGTGTATGTGTGTGTGGTGTCTGTGTGTGTGTGAATGTGTGTGTTTGTGAGTATGTGTGACTGAGTGTGTGTGTAACTGAGTGTGTGTGTGACTGAGTGTGTGTGTGAGTGTATGTGTGAGTGTGTGTGAAAGTGTGTATGTGAGTTTGTGTGTGAGTATGTGTGTGAGTGTGAATGAGTGTGTGTGTGAGTGTAAGTGAGTGTTTGTGAGTGTGATTGAGAGTGTTTGTGTGAGTGAGTGAATGTGTGTGCATGAGTGAGTGAGTGAGTTTGTGTGTGTGAGAGCGAGTGTTTGTGTGAGTGTGAGTGTGTGTGTGTTTGAGTTAGTGTGTGTGAGTGTGAGTGTGTGTGTGTGTATGTTAGTGTGTATGTGTGTGTGGTGTCTGTGTGTGTGTGAATGTGTGTGTTTGTGAGTATGTGTGACTGAGTGTGTGTGTAACTGAGTGTGTGTGTGACTGAGTGTGTGTGTGAGTGTATGTGTGAGTGTGTGTGAGAGTGTGTATGTGAGTTTGTGTATGAGTATGTGTGTGAGTGTGAATGAGTGTGTGTGTGAGTGTAAGTGAGTGTTTGTGAGTGTGATTGAGAGTGTTTGTGTGAGTGAGTGAATGTGTGTGCATGAGTGAGTGAGTGAGTTTGTGTGTGTGAGAGCGAGTGTTTGTGTGAGTGTGAGTGTGTGTGTGTTTGAGTTAGTGTGTGAGTGTGAGTGTGTGTGTGTGTGTATGTTAGTGTGTATGTGTGTGTGGTGTCTGTGTGTGTGTGAATGTGTGTGTTTGTGAGTATGTGTGACTGAGTGTGTGTGTAACTGAGTGTGTGTGTGAGTGTATGTGTGAGTGTGTGTGAGAGTGTGTATGTGAGTTTGTGTGTGAGTATGTGTGTATATGAGTGTGTGAGTGTGTTGTGAGTGTAAGTGTGTTTGAGTTTGTTTGTGTGTGAGTGTCTGAGTGTGTGTGTGTGTGTGAGTGAGCGTGTGCATGAGTGTGTGAGTGTGTGTGTGTGTTTGAGTGTGTGTAAGTGTGAGTGTCTGTGTGTGTGAGCGAGTGTGTGTGTGAGTGTGTGTGTTTTGAGTGTGTGTGAGAGTGTGTATGAGTGTGCGTTTGAGTGTGTGTAAGAGTGTGTCTGTGTATGTGAGCAAGTGTGTGTGTGAGTGTGTGTGTGTTTGAGTGTGTGTGTGTGTGAGTGTGTGTGTGTATGTGAGTGTGTATGTGTGTGTGTGAGTGTCAGTGTGTGTGTGTGAATGTGTGTGTATGAGTGTATGTGACTGAGTGTGTGTGTGACTGACTGTGTGTGTGAGTGTGTGTGTGTCAATGTGTGTGTGAGTGTGTATGTGAGTGTGTGTGTGTGTGTGTATATATGAGTGTGTGTGTGTGTGTGTGTGAGTGTAATTGTGTTTGAGTTTGTTTGTGAGTGTGTGTGAGTGTGTGTGTGTGGGTGAGTGTGTGTGTGAGTGTGTGTGTGTGTGTGTGTCAGTGTCAGTGCGTGTGTGTGAATGTG
>NC_135894.1:10380716-10660716 GCF_964194155.1 Cetorhinus maximus | reverse complement strand
GTGTCAGTGTGTGTGAGTGTGTATGTGAGTGTGTGTGTGTCAGTGTGTGTGAGTGTGTATGTGTGTGTGAGAGTGTGTGTGAGAGTGTGTGTGAGTGTGTGTGAGAGTGCGTGTGTGTGTGTGTGAGTGTGTGTGTGTGTGTGTGAATGTGTGTGTGTGAGTGTGTGTGAGTGTGTGAATGTGTGTGTGAGAGAGTGTGTGTGTGTGCGTGTGTGAGTGTGTGTGAGAGTGTGTGTGTGAGTGTGTGTGTGTGAGAGTGTGTGTGTGTGTGAGAGTGTGTGTGTGTGTGTGTGAGTGTGTGTGTGTGTGAGAGTGTGTGAATGTGTGTGTGTGAGTGTGTGTGTGTGTGTGAATGTGTGTGTGTGTGTGTGTGTGTGTGAGAGTGTGTGTGTGTGTGTGTGTGAGTGTGTGTGTGTGAGTGTGTGTGTGTGTGTGAATGTGTGTGTGTGTGTGTGTGTGTGAATGTGTGTGTGTGTGAGTGTGTGTGTGTGTGTGTGTGAATGTGTGTGTGTGTGAGTGTGTGTGTGTGCGAGTGTGTGTGTGTGTGAGTGTGTGTGTGTGTGAGAGAGTGTGTGTGTGAGTGTGTGTGTGAGTGAGTATTTGTGTTTGAATCTAGGCTGAGTATTTCTTGTTACTGGGCCACAAGGGAGACAAATCAAGCTTTGGAGGCATTTTAGAAAAAAGTCATGCAACAAATTGCCAGCATCGAGGGACTCAGTTAAGAGAAAATAGAGAAAATTGTTTTGTAGACCATGAAAAGAATAACCAAGAGATCACTCTCTGGTAGGTATATTAATTATAGACACTGTAGGAAAGGTAAATCCATAAGACTACTTCAAACTAAACCACAGCATTAGCACAAGGACATTCAGCTTCAAACTAGTACCTCTATTTATGGTTACAAACTAGTAAAAACTAATGTCAGAAAGTTTCCAACAAAGGATGGGAAACAAAAGTTAGTGGAGGTGAAAGCCCTGGATTCATTGAAGAGACACTGGGATATTAGGTGGGGAGAACTGCAGAATATTTCTGGATTCCTGAATGATGAACTGAATGGTCTTGTTCATTTGTATCCACCTTGTGAGTTTGTGTTTTCCCAACAGTGATACTCTCCATGATCTATCAGCTCTCTTGTACACTTTGGATTTTCAGCTTTCAGAATAACACAGGAAAGGCCAATTGAGCAGCTTCCAACAACAGATCCAAATGATGACAATTCATAGGCGAACCTTGGCGGTGAGCTCTGGCATCTTGTTTGACTGCAGGATCAAATGAACCCAGATTCTGCCCACACATGATATCCATACATTTCCAACACAGGATGTCTGATAGCAATAAGGAGCACAACCACTTACAGCTTTTCCTCTCCCAAAACCAGGAGTGCTGAGAGTAACACTGGACTTCTTATTGTAACACCAGCTGAGGTCCCGTGTTCTACTATAGACTGGAGATGCAACATTGGTCTCTGCCGCTTCTGCCATTCGATGGATAAAGTCAATGAGCCATTGAGGAAGCCAAAATCTCAGAATTTGTTCTTGGAACAAAAAGTACCGAATCATCGGTGAAACTTCTGGTTGTCTTGGGAGAAAGACTGCAAGTATGGACTCAACACGCTTTTAGCCAATGTACACTATCACAGAAAGTCACAATCAGCCCCCAGTGTCTTTACTTAAAACAAATAGTCTTTGTGGCAATAAAGGAGCTAAACACATTAATCGCTCTCCCTATTAGCAGCAGATTAATACATGGGCCAGGGTGTTTTCGACACACCGTGAATCCTGACCAAATGCGGGTCCCGGATCCATGTGGACGAACATCAGGACCGTGCCGACAATTTTACCGGTGGTGGCCAATGAAGGGCTGCCTCTGGGACCACCTTCCCATGCTGCCTCTCTGAGTTGGCCGCCTAATCAGAGGGCCAGCGGCCTTGGCAGCGCCACCAATAGCAGTGGCCGCTGCTGGGGCTGCAAGGAGAAAGAGAGGGCATCTCCATATTAAGGGTTGACATAAAAAATAATTGACGTGTTGGGTCTAGGCCGTCAGGCCCTGATGATTAGAGAGGTAAACCCGTCAATGGCAGCATTGGAACCACAGGGCGGCCATTGCCTCTGGGGTAGGGGGGGGGCCCTACATGGGACATGGAGCATCTGGATAGGAAGGCCCTCCCCAGAAAGCCAGTGGGAGGCCACCTCAATGTAGCTAACAGCTTCCCTGTTCCATTCCAAAGCCAGTAAAATGTTGGTGTCCTGGGAAAATGGCCATCAATAGGCCAATTACTCTAATTGACCAGCGCTCCGATTGACAGGCTGTTGAGTGGTGTCATTCCCACCATTGGAAATATCCCCCAGTGGCGGGAACACATTGCGCCAACACCTTCCACTGCAGTTTTACCAACCTTCCCACTCCCCAACCCATCTCCAAACCCATCTAGCACTCAGCTATTACTGATCTATAATCGAGCATGTTTTATTCTGTTTCCAATCTATGTGATGTGTGCATAATGTGATGGTGCTGCCTCAGATTCCAATTGAATTGAGAACACATCTAGTATATGAAATGAGAAGTGCTAATGTCATGGTTTCAAAGTAGAATATGGAGAACTATTAGATAAATACAAGTAGAACTTGAATAACTTATGTAAAATGTAACAGTATTGGTGGATCAGATTTGGACACATAATGACCTCCCAAGAAGTGATGCTTTACCATAAGGTTCACCTTCTGAAAGGTTCTTGGATAAGATTTATCTTTTCCTCACTTTAACACACGTAAGCAAAAGATTTCCTCAGTACACTATTTGTAATGAAATTTTAAATTTATTTATAACTAAGGTATTCCCAAATGACTCTCAGAGGGAAGGTTCCCTAGGACGTGTGCTCAATAACTCTTGATAAAGTCCAAGCTTATAAATTAAGGGAGCTTAGAGGAAGTGAAATGACCTCATCTATCAGCTTATTGCCATTGTGGGAAACTCACTGCCGGCTATGAATAAATGCCTCCTTCACAACCAAGCAAACCTTCTAACCTTTATCGACTGTTAAAGGAATGCTCAGTGTGCTTTAACTAAGGTAGTTGACAATGTTCAACATGAATTTCAACAATCATCTACCAATGAAATATACCACTAATTCTAGCAGTTCAGTTCAAGCTAAATAAGGCAGAGGTTCAAACTTGCCATGAGGGCAAACGTCTTGAATGTGGAATCAACAGACTGTAACAGCAACAACAACTTGTATTTATATAGCGCCTTTAACGTAATAAAGCATCCCAAGGCAGTTCACAGGAGCATTATAAATCAAAATCTGACACCGAGCCACATAAGGGGACATTAGGGCAGGTGACTAAAAGTTTTGTCAAAGAGGTAGGTTTTAAGGAATGCCTTAAGGGAGTAGAAGGGGGTAGAGAGGCAGAGAGCTATCAGACAGAAATTGCAGAGTGTAGGGCCTTGGCAGCTGAAGGTACAGCCAGCAATGGAGGAGTAATTAAAATTGGAGATGTGCAAGAGACCCGAATCAGAGGAGCACACATTTCTTGGTGTGCGGGGGCTGGGTGGGGGCTGGGTGGGGGCAGGGGGGGGAGTTGGAGGACATATCAGAGATGGGAGGAGGCCATGAAGGAATTTGAAAAGGATGAGAATTTTAAAATGATGGCATTATTTATTCAGGGGCCAGTGCAGTTCAGTGCAGACAGAGGTGATGAGTGAACGGGGCTTAGTGCAGGCAGAACCTCAGCTTAACCTCTCCAATGTTCCTTCACTGCACCGAAGTGCCAGCTTAGCTTTTGTGCTAAATTCTTGAGTGAATCTTAAACCCACAGCCTTCTTAATAAAAGGGAAGAGTGCAAGAAACTAATAAAAGCTGACAAAACCAATTTTCATTCTGACCCAGTTGCACCCAACCTGATTCCCAAACATTTTAGTGACAGAACGAATTTCTTCTTTGACACAGCTATTGAGTAAGAGCACACAATAAGTATTTAATACTTTCTTTCACACAAACGATCCAAATATCATATATAATTAGTGAAATGAAAATGTCGTTGATGTTAATCTATTTAGGACCAAGGGAAAGAAAATTTTACAAAATTGTATTCCTCTCCTCAAATAATTTGATAATTTATTGCCGCTTTAGTTTAATTCCTATTTGACACCAATATTACTATAATTGATGACAGATAGTAATTTCCCTCTTCATGATAATTAAACAAAAGTTCATCACATTGGATCGTTACAGATTCTCTGATTTAATAAAAGTAATCTAGTAATAAGTGCAGCAGCAATATGATTTTATCCTATGTTCTCAGAGAATCATACAGTACAATCAGATAGGCTCAGATCAAGAAAGCTTTTCAGCTCATTCTTCCACATTACCGATCCTACTGTTTTCCTGTTACAGCCCTCTGATGTCCGCCCGGACTGGCAGCCAGAACCGTCATTTGACCTCTTCAACGTTCCCTCACTACGCTAAAATGTCAGCTTAGCAAGTGTCTTTGAGTGAGTCTTGAATCTACAGCTTTCTTCCGAGGAGACGAGAGTGCTGGAAACCGAAAAAAGCTGACAAAACTAATCACCCAGAAGTTAACTGTGATCATTTAGGCAGCTCATTATTCTCTGAATAGAGGTGCGAGGTGTTTGCTTCTAAAAGCATTCCCAACAGTTAGCTCGGTTGTTTTAAAGTTCTGTAAGTTCACTGACTGAGCATTTGCAGCAAGGTTGCTGCAAACTGTAATCTTGCTTTTGCCTGTGAACAAACATTGTCTCACAAAGTGTTTATTGAATCAGTAGCTATCACTTTGGAAACCTCTCCTCCAGGCATACTGTTGCTGGAAATTTCCTGGATTTCCATATTTTTCAGGATGTTTTGCATGACAGGGCAAATTTTCCCCGAGACCCCTGCCTTTCTTCAATTCTGGTTCCTGTGTGTCCTCAATTTTCATCACTTCACCATTGGTGGCCATACTTTAGCTGTTAAAACTCTAGAATTCCCCCCAAAAACATCTCTGCCTCGATCTCTTCCTCCTTTTTAAAACTTCCATCTTTGACCCAATGTTTGGTCACCTGTCCTAACAACTCCTTAGATCTCAAATTTTGTCTGATTACGCTCCTGTGAGGCAGCTTGGGATATTTTATTGCATTAAAGGCATTATATAAATGTGACTTTTTGCTATTTGGATCTTAACTTTGAATAGCAACTGTTCTATCAAAAGGACATGAGGTCAATGCTCCCTTATCATACTTTTTAATAACTGTACCACTCAGATCTGGATCCCTAGGTTCACAAATCAAGGGAATATATCACTCGGTCTCCTTCACTTCCAGGTCCTCATGCTCACTGGTCTCCAGTGTTTCTCACTGTGACAACCCTTCCAATTCAGCAACGATTTATTCTCACTGGCCTGTCCTGCAACATGAATGATATCATGACAGACTTGTGTGGATGGGATAGAAGTTGAGCAGCTTGAAGTGCCTGGCAACTTCTCTGACCAGTTTTTCTCTTCCTCCAAGCCATTCCTTAGGATGTTCTAACTACAAAGGCCTCTTTAGCTGTGTGGACAATCACATGGCCCTTTTAAAATTCTCATCCTTATGTTTAAATTCCTTTATGAATTCACCCAATCCTCTAGCTCTACAACCTTCTGAGAACTCTGCATTCCTCTAATTCTGGCCTCTATGAAACCCCAATTCCTTTGCCCAGTCTTTGGTGGCTGTGCCTTCAGCTATCATGGCTCTATGCTTTCGAACTCCCCCCCTAGACCTCTCTGCCTCTCTATCACCGTCTCCTCCTTTACGATGTTCCTTAAAACATGTCCCTCTTTGTGCAAGCTTTTGGTCATCTGCCCTAATGTCTCTTTCTGTGTCTCAGTGCAAATATTTCTGATTATGCTTCTGTGAAGTGCCTTGGTGTGCATTACTATGTTAAAGACACTATATAAATATAAGTTCTTGAAGGGACAGTAGTGGAGTCAATCCCTATTTAAATATCTTGATATTCCATATGGAACTGAAACACACTGAGCCCTTCATTGTGCTGCTCTCAACAGCCTTCTCTTGGCACTTCACCTCTTACACCCCCATCTCTCACAGCACCTCCTACAGCCCTTCCAATCAGCTGCAAATCTCCCTCCCTTTTGTGTGCCCTCAAACTTTGGAATGTACCCTACTCCAGTTGCATTTTCTTTGTCCTGGTTGGGTGCAACTGTTTTGTTTAGCAGGGAAGAACACCAGCTGAAAATGTTTACTTTGAAGTTACTTCTCATCACTCATCTGTCTGCGTCCATCCCCTGACTATAAGGTTACCTGCACTGGATCACTTTAAACACTTCTTCTCCAGGATGAATACAGCCCCTGTGTCAGACAGTGCAAGCTGACATTGATGACCATCTCACCTCTGTTCTGTGGTACTGCTCAGACTGTTACTTGTATAGGTAGCAATGATGCTTCTTGGTGTTAAGTAAGGGTGTTAATGGGAGAGAACTGGGTGCAGATCTTGGCCATACACACGATTCCCCAGGTTAGGCTTATGCCAGGCAGCAATGGCAACTGATAAGTTTTACTGAGGGGCATTATGGAGAGCACTTTTTGTGACATGGTTGGAGGATTAAGCCACACTGCTCCAGATTATTCTTTTTCATACACCAAAAGTGGACCATTTCAGGAATTGAAATTCAGCCCAAAGTATCCTTCTGTGCATGGACACCATTTTCCCTGTCCTACTGCTCCTGACATCTGCTAATGTTGTGATTGATTTATGTGATTGTTAACCTTTACCTGTTAAGCAGAGAAGTATAAGTCAAGGTAAAGTACCACTGGGATATTGGGCCAGGACTGTCCCTACAGCAATGGTCAGTTTTAGGACGAAGTAACAATAGACTTACTTAAAACAGAAATCTTTAAAGAAGTGCTGAAGTTTGTTCAGCAAAGGGAAAAATATGGACATATAATATATATATATCTATATTTTTCTTTTCATTCATCCACAGGATGTGGGCTTTGCTGGCTGGGCCAGCATTTATTGCCCATATATATATATCATCCTTTTCAATTGGCACCAATAATACACAAATATAAAATAACTTACAATGAAAAGCTTAACTTTGTGGAATATCAATTATGTGTAACAAAAGTGGAACTATGGATAAGATAACTAAAGTAAGGGAGCTATACTTATTAGCGCAATGGCAAAAGGGCTTGTTGAGTAAGGAAAATAAGGTTATTGATAAGGGGTAAATCAATTTTGCAGTCCCCTTCGGTGGAGTTGTATTTTAACTTTTCTATAATCATATAAAGCAGGGACATGTAGATTGTGACATGGAAGGGGTGAGAGAAATGTATAAAAAATTGCTGTTTGTGGTGAGAATCTGGATTCATAAAGGCCCAAGATACGGAGCACAGAAATGTAACACTTTTGAATCCCATACCAACCATTGTGAGGTGTGGTTTCAAGTAAAATCATTGAAATGTATGCTGCAGTAAAATTGCAAGTATTGTTTACTTAATAAAGCCATGGCACCCAACTTCAATGTTCAAAAGCTTCTCAAAAACCCTAAACCAACACTCCTATGGATAGGGAGAAGAGTCAATATTAGTGCAATACTCAGGGGGTTTGTTGGGGTATGGGGGAGTGCAGGCGGTAGTGGTGTTTGCCTTGTCCTAGATTGTCCTAATTCCATGTGATACGACAGGTCACTAATGATAAAATCTGCAGTAATAAATGTTAATGCTTAAAATAATGTTTCCATTTCGATTTTTTAATTAGCCCCGTGCTCATCTGCTGTTGGCAAACTAGGAAAATTTTAATTTGAAGGCAAGATCCCCCATCCCATGTTAAATGCCGGCACTCTACAGAGGCACAGAAATTGCAGGCATGGCATTAGACCCACCTGGTCCCCAGAACTGGCAGCTTTGGTAAGCCTAGGTCAGCTGAGCTCTCAACCCAGCATATGGCTGGTCTGTCTGGACTTTACCAGCCGAGAACCAAGACATTACAAAGAGAGGGGCAAAAAAAAGTTACTCCCGGGAAAATTTTGCTCAGGTAATATTTAGGAAGCTATTGAGGTGAAGCAAAATGTCCCTCACCTCTCTGGGAAAGTTAAGAACAGAGAAGGAATTCAAATGGAAAGGCTGAGGAAGGAATTTCAAAGTGAATAAAAATAAAGTTTTTGTACAGAAAGAGGAATACAAAGGCAGGAAAAATCAGGCTACATTAGGACTCTGCAAACAATTAAGTTGCACAGTTAGTGGCCCTAAGTGGATTTAGTTCCCAACAAAACCTTTGCACAAGAGGGTCCATACAAGGCAAACACCACCATCACCTGCATTCCCCGCCCCCCCCCCAAACCCCCTGATTTTACACTAATATTAACAGTTCTCCCCACCAATAGGAGCGTCTATGTTCAATCCGTGTGTTCTGCCATTGATGAGGGGAACTATACATTGAAAGTCCTCCCGACATTGCGAATGAAAATGATTAACACCAACAGGAAGGTGTGATGAGAGACACTGGCCACTTGAGGACAGTATTGGACAGCACTGAGCTTTTAGAGAGTGTCCATTCCTCATACGTTGAGAACAATGGAAGAAAACACCACACTTGAAATACTTACCCAAGATATGGAGCAAAACCTGGACATAGGTAACCAAGGGAAAACTCTTCTGTTCTGCACTGCACTGTCATCTTGGAGTTGAGGAATGGATCAGCCATGAACCGAAAGATGGACCAGATTCGAGAGGCTGAATGGCCTACTCCTTTTCCTATGGCCAGGATTTTAGTCTGGAAGTGACTTCCTTGAAGAAGTTCTGTTGTGAGGATGGGAACCCCATTCTTCTTGGCTTCCCAAATATCCTGAAGTTTACTTCAAGGCTCCTTTAAACATTTTTCTGTTGGGTTCCTGCCCACAGGCAGCATAATTGACAGACTAGAGGTCTTTTGGGCTGAAAGCCTACTGGATAAGGCCACAGATGAGGAGAGTAGGTACATATAGTGGCCAGGGTGGGGCAACAAAGGGGTGGGGGGCAGGTGGTGGTGGGGATCCAAGTGCCAGGGGGCTTCCCGATTGGTGGGTTTAATTGTGATGTGGGTGACAATGCAGAGTTGGGGGATTGGACAGTGGCAATCAGGGAGCAGACAGTTTGAGGTGAGTGGGAGAAGTTCACTGGATAGCTTGTTGGACCTGTAGAAAACATTCCTTCTCCTCCTGGCCAAAAGCAGCTGTCAGGTTCCCTGCGGCCTGGGAAACCCAGTCCCTTGTGATTAAAAACAGAATGACTGTTAAAATAGAATGTCAGCATCAGTATAATATTTAAATGACCAACCTGCTTTCCATGAGCAGATTGATCAACCATCTTTCATTCCACCCCCTCCATTAAAACCGGACGTGGACAGGATCGAGGTGGGACAGGTTCTTTCCACTTTCAGGTTTTCTTCATTTTAGCCTCTGCCATTGCATCAGTTCCTAACTCTTACTCCTTCTAGTATGTTGGTTGGCAAGGCCACAGGCACTTCAGTGACCCATCATGGCACCTCGGGTACATTAGCTCCCAATGCAGCAACAACGCAATTTTAAAATTCTCATTGTTGCTTTCCAAACCTTAAAACCTATCTCTTTGAGCAAGCTTTTGGTCATCTGCCCAATATCTCCTTATGTGGCTTGGTGTCAAATATTGTTTGATAATGCTCCTGTGAAGCACCTTGGGACATTTTATGATGTTAAAGGTGCCATATAAATGGAAGTTGTTGTTGCCCAATCCAAGCACCTTCAATGTAGCGAAATGTCCCAGGATGCTTCACAAGAATGTCATCAACCGATTTTGACACCGAGCCACATAAGCAAATATCAGACAGGTGACCAAAAGCTTAGTCAAACAGGTGGCTTTTAGCAGTAACTTACAGGAGGAAATGGAGGCAGAGAGGCAGAGGGGCTTAGTGAGGGAATTACAAAGCATAGGATCACCATGATGAAACCATTAAAATCGGGGATCCACAAAATGCCAGAATGGAGGATCGCAGAGACTTGTGGAGATGGAACGGATTACAGAGGCGTGAAGGGAATTGAAAACAAGGATAAGAATTTTAAAATTGAAGCATTCCAAAGCCAAAAACTTTGTTTTTCCCAAAATCTAATTGGAGTAAATTTCTGTTCATCTAAACCTGTATATTGGACAAACAAACTGACAAATCAGCAACAGTAGAGGGGCAAAGAGCGGTGTTGGTGAGATAGATCTGGGTGTTATCAACATACAGGTGGAACCTGACATTGTGTTTTCTGTCATCAAGAGGCATCATTTAGATGAGAAATCGGGGGGGGGGTTAAGGATAAATCCTGTGGGACTCCAGAGCTAGTGGTGAAGGAGTGGGAAGAGGAACTATCGCAGGTGATTCTCTGGATGTGATTCAAAAGATATGAATGGACGCAGGCAAGGGCAGTTCTTCCCTGCTGGACAACAGAAGAGAGGCATTGGGAGAGGATGCTCTGGTCAATTGTATCGTAGGCTGCATGTAGGTCAAGTCAGACGAGGAGGGATATTTTATCATGGTCACAGTCACACAGGATGTCATCTGTGGCTTTGATAAGAGCCATTGTGGCACGGCGAAGTCGGCTGTGGTTAAAGAAGAGGGCTGGGCAGCCACTCTGAAGCAGAGCAATGATAAAACGTTCTTGAATTTACCTTGCCCCAAAGAACAGGAAAAAAATATTTTCAGTTTGACATTTCCTTCCATCAATTCTGATTTCCATCAGTGGGATTATGTCACGCGAAGCATACACATCTCTCTGGTCCAAAAACCGGGCACCTGTGATTGACAACATGCTTCTGTCTTGAAATGCCACAGCTGTCAAAACAAATGAGGGCCATCCTGCTATCTTGTCATTAGGGAGATTTACTGAATAATTTAGAAGACTGCACTACTCTTTTATCCTCTCCCGCTAACTTTATCAGTCACACACCTAACACCCACTGCACCGCTCTCATCAAATAAGTAAATGCCTCAAGTTTCCTTCAGTTTAGTTTGCATTTTACTGTCATTGATGTGTAAAGTTCAATCAAAGGTCAGTCATGAAATACTCACACATAGTTACTGATGCCACCTTATTGTTAAGTGTTGCGCTTTTTAGTTTATTTTATTTCGCGTACATTTTTCTTTTGCTTTCATGTGTATCAGGTTCAGTGAAGGATCGCACAGCCCGTGAGTGGGCAGAGAGCTGATACTGCAGTGTATTGCGCAAGTCCCTTTAGGGTTATCAGCCTGATCCTGAGCAAGTTAGTCAAAGGACCGCTGTGTTATTCTGTGGCAGGCTTTCTAGGTTGGGAGAAAACTCAGCCTGCAAGTTTAAAGCGATAATTGTAATGTTAAAGGGATGGCTGCAAATTAAACCAAAGGTTTAGGGCTTTCTTTCTCAATTGAATCTTAAAATCCTGTCTAATTCTTCAGTGCAATATCATAATGGATGGTTTAATAACAGTGAATGTCAAAGGGAAACAATTCAATCAAAATTTAATTACATTGCGAGAACGAGCTGACAACTTGTGAACACAGCAAGATCTGAGTATCAAAATCCAGCATCTCAAATTATTTTTTATTCACTTTCCTTAGATTGGGTGCTTAATGGCAGCATTCAATTCCGGGAATCATTTTCCATTCATTCCATTCCATTGTATTCATGATACCGACAGATCTATAATGTATAATCCTGATCTAATCAGAATCAGTTCTTCACCCTTTTGCTCAGTGTGCTGAATATTCTGAGTCATGGGCTTTTATCTTCATGTCCATGGCTCTTGCTGATCGGTGAAATGTCTGTAGCACTGATTGAAGGAAATGGGACCAATTTTCTAGTCATGTTCTCTGCAATTAAAGCACAAGCAACCAGACTCCCAACTGCCAAAGCACAATATGTACCGGCTGAATACTTACATTTTTGTTTAGCTTTCTTTATTGTGAAAAGGACATGCCAGAATTGACTGATTTTCCACTAGCACTGTTCACAGTAATATATGCCCTTAACCTACGATGAGTATATAGTGAAGATTACTGTACCACTGATTATTGGCTCATATGCAAAATTTCTGTCTTAAATGGAAATATTTCTGATGTAGAAAGCCCTGGAGTGTTTGTATCATGGTTTTCCTCTCAATGATCCAGGGCAATTTATATCAAGCCTGGCCTGTTAAAGATAATCTACATCCCATTATGATCTCCTGCATATGAACATATAAGCACCCTGATAGGATTGGTCACCCAGAGAGATTCCAGAACTGAAGCCGTAGACATTCCACACTTAATGACCAAGGTTCCCGACCTTCTCCCACTTAATGACCAAGGTTCCCGACCTTCTCCTGCTCTCCGACCCTCTTCCGAGCGTTCACTCCGAGGGTTGTTGAGCGGGAGGAGGTCAGGAAGTTTGGCCATCGAGTGTGGATTTGGGACACTTGAAGTAACGTGTTACCAGGGACAGAGGAGATGGAACATTGCATCAGGAAAGCGTGAGGCATGAGGTGGGGGTAAGGCCATTAACTTAATGCAGAGGCAGACGCTTTATCTTGTTCACCGTGTGCTCCAGGGCCAAAGAAAGCACCCACCATGGCTTCTCCCACTAATACCCACAAACAGAACTCTCCTCACGTGAGACAAGCAAGAGAGGAGGAATAGGGGATCTGGCACATCCTACTCAGCCAATGATATCTGTTAACGGCAAAATACTGTGGATGCTGGAAATCTGAAACAAAAACAAAAAATGCTGGAAAAACTCAGCAGGTCTGACAGCATCTGTGGAGAGAAAGACAGAGTTAACGTTTCAAGTCTGTATGACTCATCTTCAGAGCTAAAGGGAAGCAGAAATGTGATGAAATATATACTGTTTAGGGAGGGTGGAACAGGTGAAGCTGGATAGAAGGCCAGCGATAGGTGGAGGCAAAGGAGAGATTGCAAAAGATGTCATAAACAGAAGGTCAAAGGGGTGTTAATGGTGGTGGTCCTGGCTAAAGGAGGTGCTAATGGTGACATTAAGAGTGGAAAGCAGAATGTGATAATGGCTGGACCAGGGTAAGCGCTCTGGAAAGAACAACGTAAGCAAGTGACAGATGGCCCTAGTGCGGGTGGGGTAGGGGGAGGGGACAGTGGTGGGAAAAGAAAGGTTGAAAATAGGCTAAAAGCTGGGGATAAAACAATGAATAACAAATAGTAATAATGAAAATAAGTGGAAAAAAATAAATAAAAATTGAAAATAAAAATGAATATAGATAAAAGGGAGATCAAAAAGGGGTGGGGATGGAGGAGAGAGTTCATGATCTAAAATTGTTGAACCCAATATTCAGTCCGGAAGGCTGTAAAGTGCCTAGTCGGAAGATGAGGTGCTGTTCCTCCAGTTTGCGTTGAGCTTCACTGGAACATTGCAGCAAGCCAAGGACGGACATGTGGGCATGAGAGCAGGGTGGAGTGTTGAAATGGCAAGCGACAGGGAGGTCTGGGTAATGCTTGAGGACAGACCGAAGGTGTTCTGCAAAGCAGTCACCCAGTCTGTGTTTGGTCTCTCCAATGTAGAGGAGACCGCATTGGGAGCAACGAATGCAGTGGATTAAATTGAGGGAAGTGCGCACTTGACTAAAATTCCTAATGTCTGTTATATTGGCATTCATAGCAAATGTAGGATGTTAATAATAGCCAAGCTGATGCTTTCTCACTAACTTTGCTTTGTCCAATATGGATCACACAAACTTCACAGGATCATATATTTCAAAAGTTAAATTACTAATGGGCTGAATTTTACAGGGTGGGCATATTGCTGCTCTCCCATTACAGAAGTCAGTTGTGAACAGACCAACCTAAAACAAGGCTGCCCCGCAGCGATAACACAGTGAGGGTGACCTTAATTGGAGGAGAGTCGGGCTTTCGCCCCTCAAAAGGAAGATGGCCTGCCCTCGAGAGCTGCCAGGCCAATCAGATTTGCGAGATCTGCCGGTCAATCAGATTGGCCAACATCTTCAGCTGTCCCAAGAGCTCCAGCTGTCCCAGCAGCTCCGGAACTGAGTAGCAGGTGCTGCTGGGACTGAAAGCAGTCCCTGGGAAGAAGAGGACATGGGTGCCAGAGAGAGGTAGGGTGGGGTTTTGGACAAGAAGGAATCAAGGAGCCTCAGGAGGAAGCAAGGGGATGGGGGGCAGGGGGTGGGGTGAGGGGGAGAATGGGTTCTAAGGCCAGTGGGGAGGAACAAATGGGGGTATACTAACTTGTTGGGCGGGCAGGGAGTTTCCCACAATGCAGCCCCAAAGAAGGTACGCTTTTCCTTCTCAGCCCATTACCAAATTCGGTCGAAAAGCGGCCTACCCACTCTGGTCCACCTTCCGTCGCTCAGTGTATTATGGCAGTGTAGGCAGACGTGGCCCCTTAACTGGGCAGTTAAGGGCCTCAATGGGCCTATGGGTTGGCTGCCCACCGGCTTCCTTACCCATCCCCGATTTATGGGGACTGGGTCAGGGATGGGAGAGAAGGCAGTGGGCTGGCCACTCGACAGACGCACCCACTGCCGAAAACATGCCCAACAGGGAACCATAAAATCCAGCCCAGTACTTCAGAGATAGCAAAAAGTGCATTTTTGTATAGATTTCAGAAGTACATCCTTTTTAATGAGAAGCGGCATCATGTAACCCCTTCACATTGATGATATTAAGATGCTGCTTGATTGTTGACTCCAAATGTTGCATAATGACAATGAGAGAGAATATTCTTGGTACAAGCTGTTGCCAAGGTGATCGTCAGGGCCTACCTTCTTAATTATATCTTAGGCTCCTGGATGCCATCCTTTTGCCTGCACTAGACAGGTTTCTGTGACAAGCGGCTCCTGTCAGTAATGAGACTGTTGCCTGCCACATTGCATTGATTGGAAATTCAGGATTGCTTTGCTAACTATATCAACTCACAAGCCCTAGGCAAAGCCAGAGACTATAATTTTATCAAGAGACAGATAAACACGAATAAAGCAAACATACGCCTCTTATTCAGTAAACTTCAGAAAGAATAACCTACGGACACATTTCTGTCATTTGTCAACTATAATTCCTGAAGATTGGTCAAATTTATGCTCCAAGTCCCTTCTGACACAAAGGAAATAAACTGAATCACAGGTCAGCGTATAATAGGAGCACATAGTGAAGATTTTGTAAGCCTAATAACACGTGTGAAAACAGTGGAGATGGCTGCATGTCATTGCATAGGAAGTGCCATTGTTTAAACAGCGAAATGCATATTGTCTACAGTATGAATCATTCCCAGTGAGAACTATTATATGGATATTATTATGCATCTCACTTGTATTAAATGTTGATAAATGAATGAGTGCAATAACCTCATATTGCGTCAGCAGTGCCTGGGCAAGAAAGTGTCATATACACTTCTCCTCGTGCATATGTAGCCTGTGTGGTCAGTTCATTACAGAAACAGTGGGGTGAATCTTTAACATCCAAAAGCAGTTGACTTAAAGGTTGAGTCAAATGTTAAGATTGAAAAAAATTTGGAACCTGCCTCCAGGTTTCCCAACTCTCAGGAAACTCTCAGTTGCAGCTGAAGAAAGGCAAGGCCAGCTTCGGGGACCAAGGTAGAAGCCTTTGCAGCACTGCTGGTGGGCCAAGAAATGCTTCTACATCCAGCCCTCCAAACTGTGCTCCAGCAAACCGCACCCCTACACAATAAAGCCACCCCTGCACCCCCAACAACCCCCACAACCCATTCCACTTCAGCTGTAGCTGAGTTGGTAGCACTCTCGCCTCTGAGTGGATTCACATACATACACAAACGCACGTAGTGGCACAGGACAAAGCTAGAATATTTAATGAGTACTTCCTATCAGTGTTTATTAAGGAAGAGGATGCTGACAAAATATCAGTAGAAGTGGAGATGGTCGAAGTGATGGGTGCGGTGAAAATTGAGAGGCAGGAGGTACTGGAAAGGCTGGCTCTGCATAGAGTGGATATATCACCTGGCTCAGGTGGCTTGCATCCCAGGGTGCCAAAGGAAGGGAGATGGAGATAGCAGAATAACTTGCCATAATCTTCCCTAAAAATGCGGGAAACGCCAGAGGATGAGACGCTTATTTAAGAAAAGCTGTTAAGGATATTTCTAGCAATGGTAGGCTGCTCAGTTTAACATCAATGGTGGATAAGGTGCTAGAAATAATGATCATGGAAAAAAAAACAGGCACATGGAGAGGTTTGAGTTAATGAAGGAGAGCCAGCATGGATTTGTAAAAAGCAGATCGTACTTGACTAAACTAATTGAATTTTTTGATGGAAAAAGAGGTTAGCAAAAGGAACGCAATGAATGTTGTTGATATGTTAAGAAATTGTTTGATAAAGTGCCACATAAAAAGCTGGTTAACAAAATTGAGGCTCATGGAATGGGAGGGTCAATGTCAGCTTGGGTAAGAAAAAGGCTTAAGGATAGAAAAAAAACAAGTCGTGGTAAATTCTTGTTTTTCAGACATGAGGATTTTAGACAGTGGTGTTCCCCAAAGACCACTGCTACAACCACTGCTTTTTTTTTTGGCTGGATATTGGAACACAGGGGAAAATTTCAAAATTTGCCAATGGGACTAAACTTGCATAGGAGTAGGCTTAAGAAGAGATTTCCCACTTCAGAGATCCTAGCGTTTGCTGAGAGTACAAGCCAGGGAATTGTACATTGTAGCCTGTTAAAATTAAAGGCCAGAAAAGGGGATGCGCGATTTCTCAAATCACACTGCAGATATTACTGAAGCTGAAAATAGCCCCAAAGCATCTTGTTATTATTTAGCCAGATTCCCTATGATTAAATTTAATAATTTTGGTACAACACCCCTTTGGCTATAAATTGCTGTTGATGAAATTAGTAAATGAACAGTCAGCAGATTTGTGTGACGCCTCCCCTATTTTAATAGAGGCATTAAGCCTTTAAAATTAAACATGTTCATTTCCATTAAAGTCGGGGCAGAGGAGTGTTGCAGAACTGCATTGAGCACTTGTCCATCAGTATGACCAACAATCTTCTGGTGTGCATGCTGACTGCTGTCAGACACCTGTTACTTACGTCTTCTAGTTAAGGTTGGGATGTGTTGAAGCACACAGAGGCATCAGTGACATGAATAATTCATTGATGATGCTGTGCTGTTGCTGAGCTGAGCAGGTTAAACAGATGAATAGATGGACCAACAAGAAGAGTTAAAGAAAGACATGCACTTTACATGATCACAACATGTCGCAAAGTGCTTTACAGCCAATGAAGTACCTTTAAAGTGTAGTCACAGTTGTCATGTAGGAAAAGTGATAGCTAATTTGGTCACAGTGAGGTCCCACAAACAGCAGTGTGTGATACAATGATCAGATAATCTGTCTTAGTGATGTTGGTAGAACGATAAATCTGGGCAGGAGTCAGGGGAGAACTCCACTATCCTTCTTTGAATAGTGCCTTTCACATCCACCCCTGAGAAGGCAGACGGGGTCTCGGTTTAGCATTTCAACAAAAAGGGCTCATTATAGGAATGGTAGGGGAATGAAGGCAGGGTAAAGAGGACAGTGACTGAATAACATTGAGGTGAAGCATTAGTGAAATATTGCAAGCTGTAACTCAGGCTACTCGCTCAAGACAGCGCAGAACACTGTATTGTTGCTGAAGGCGAGAGTTTAAGAAAGAGAAAGTGTTTAATTAACATGTTTATGGCTACAGGATAAGGAAATATGGAAGAAAATAGTGATGTGAGGAAGGTGAAACCAAGGAATATAAAAAGAAAGACGTGTATTTATGTAGCACTTTTCACTACTACCGGACATTTCAAAGTGCTTAACAGCCAAGGAAGCACTTTTTGAAGCATTGTCAATGTTATAATGTAGGAAACATGGCAGATTTTAAAATATTCTTTTACGGGATGTGGGCTTCACTGGCTGGGCCAGCAGTTATTGCCCATCCATAATTGCCCTTGAGAAGGTGGTGGTGAGCTGCCTTCTTGAACCACTGCAGTCCCTGTGGTGTAGGTACACCCACAGTGCTGTTAGGGAGGGAGTTCCAGGATTTTAACCAAGCGACAGTGAAGGAACGGCGATATATTTCCAAGTCAGGATGGTGTGTGGCTTGGAGGGGAAATTGCAGGTGGTGGTGTTCCCATGTATCTACTGCCCCTGTCCTTCTAGGTGGTAGAGGTCACAGGTTTGGAAGGTGCTGTCGAAGGAGCATTGGTGAATGCCTGTTGTAGATGGTACATGCTGCTGCCACAGTGCATTGGTGTTAGAGAGAGGTGGTGAATAGAGTTCATATCAAAAGGCTGCTTTGTCCTGGATGGTGTCACACTTATTGAGTGTTGTTGGAGCTGCACTCATCCAGGCAAGTGGAGGGTATTCCATCACATACCTGACTTGTGCTTTTTATATGGTGGACAGGCGTTGGGAGGGTCAGAAGGTGAGTTACTCGGCACAGGATTCCTAGCCTCTGACCTGCTCTTGTAGCCACAGTATTTATATGACTGGTCCAGTTCAGTTTCTGGTCCAGGATGTTGATAGTGGGGGATTCAGAAATGGTATTGCCATTGAATATCAAAGGGCGATGGTTGGATTCTCTCTTGTTGGAGTTGGTCATTACCTGGCAGTTGTGTGGCATGAATGTTACTTGCCACCTATCAGCCCAAGCCTGAATGTTGTCCAGGCCTTGTATACGGACACAGACTGCTTTAGTACCTTTGAAGAGCCACAATTGGTGCTGAACATTGTGCAGTCATCAGCAAACATCCCCACTTCTGACCTTATGATGGAAGGAAGGCCATTGATGAAGCAGCTGAAAAGGGTTGGGCCCAGTCCACTACCCTGAGGAACTCCTGCAGTGATGTCCTGGGACTGAGATGATTGATGTCCAACAACTACAACCATCTTATTTTGCACCAGTTATTACTCCAATCAGTGGAGATTTTCCCCGCTGATTCACATTGAGTCCAGTTTTGCTAGGGTTCCTTGATGCCACAATCAGTCAAATGCTGCCTTGATGCCCACGGCAGTCACTCTCACCTCAGCTAATTTACCCTCAGCAATGTGATAATGCCCAGTTAATCTGTTTTTGTGATGTTGATTAAGGGACACGAGGGATAACTGTCCTGCTCTTCTTCAAAACAGTGTCAATGGGTCTTTTACATCCACTGGGCAGGCAGTGGGGGCGTCAGTTTAACATTTCATCCATAAAATTGCAGCTCTGGCAGTGCAGAGCCCCCTCAGTCCTGCACTGGAGTGTCAGTTTTGATTTTTGTGCTCAAGCTCTTGGAGTGGAACTTGAACCTGGAACCTCATGATTCAGAGGCAAACATGCTACCAACTGAACCAAGGCTAACAGCTTAGAAGGATAGAAGGGTATTAACTGGAGGGTTATGTGGATAGTTCTGTTTGTTGTAAAAACAGTGTTAACCAGGAGCTTGATTTGTCTGCCAGTAATAAATGTTGGGAAAACTGAGTGAAGGGCAGGTAAGTTAATTCACACAATAGGAAATGAGTCGCTGGCTGTTGTTGGTGTGGGAAGTAAAGGCATAAGAAACATTGGAAGTGCCCATAAGTAGGTTTGGAAATGAAAGCAGGAGTATGGAGTTGTATTTCCTGGGAAGTCATCAATCATTGGCAAAGGCAAAAGCTCTTGAGAAGGATTTTGGAGGTAACTAGATGGTTAATCAAATAATAACTTTTTGAAGGTGTTGGTTTTATGGATAAATGAAACCAACTGAGAGATAAAGCAGGGAGTTGGGTTGCATGGAGGTTATGCAGAACCTGGTAAATGAGCTGCCAAGAAAGAAAAGGATCTGTAAGGTCAATTTGAAGGGGGCAAGACAAATTGTTAAAACTGTTTAAAACAAACCGCATGGGATCCTTGGCCTAATGAATAAGCAGATAGGGCCAGATTTTCATCATTGGCTCGGGAATCAGGAGTCTGGCCATTGCCAAATATCGCATTCCCCAATTCTGAAAGGCTCCACATGCGCATGTAATTTTCATGCCGGGGGTCGGTGTCAGGCTGGATTCAGGGTTGCCACCTCCCGAAGTTGGCCTGAGGTGGGAAGAGAAGCAGGACTGTTAGACCCCTCATTCCTTTCCCTCCTCACCCCTACCCTTAAACCCTCTCAATACCCCCTCATGTTAGCATTGTGAGTGTACCTACACCACATGGACTTCAGCAGTTCAAGAAGGCAGCTCAGTACAACCTTCTCAAGGGCAATTAAGAATGGCCACCAAATGCTGGCATTGTCAGTGATGCCCACATCCCATAAAAGAATAAAAATATCTCCCATGCCTCCTCCATACCCCTTATTTCTCAAATGAACCCTCCATAACCCCATGCCCCCTCCATACCCACTCACTAAGTATCCACTATGGACAGAACTCCTGAGCCCTAAGATAGCAAAGGGAAGTCTTTAAAATGCTCATGAAATATATTTAAAATAAAACAATCATTCATTTAAACTCCCTTTGAAAAAATCCCTCTCCTCTCAAGTGCTCATAAATCTTTCAAAATAAACAAACAGCCATTCAAAAACTTCTGTCTCACCCAACCCTCCAACTCAGGCCAGGCGAGGACTGTGCAAGGCAGCACACTCCTCAGGCCTTCAAACTGCTGCATCAGAGGGAAGGAGACCTCACCCTCTTAGGCACTATTATTTATGGTACTAGCTGCTGTAAAGCGGGCAGCCAGGTTTAAAGGTCTTTGGCAAGCCAGGGAGAAGGTGAACGTATAAGGTAAGGGGATAGGGTTTGGTGGGGGGTGGGGGAGAGCTCAATTCGGGTCAGGCCTTGGCAGGGGTTAGGGGAGTCATGTTGGACTTTGGTGGGGTGGGGGCAGGTCGGCAGGTCAGGGCTTGGCTGGGGTGGGGGGGGGTTGGGTGTTGGGTGGGGACAGGGTTGGGCCCCGGCAGGTGGGAATCGGGGGTGGGGGGTGGTGGTGGTTGGGGTTTGGCTGGGGGTGGTGTTGGTGACCTTGGCGGAGGGGAGAATGTTTTTGGGGCTTCAGCATCGTTGGGCGGGGGAGGGGGGGGAGGGTTTGAGCCTTGGCAGGGGGCGGGGAGGTGGGGGGGGCTCGGGTCAGATCCACCCTCGGTAGAAACGTGATGGATTTTACACTGTTTAAGGCGGGAGTTAAACAGTTTAAAGTCCATCGCATCACATTTCTACTTCTCTCTGGGCAGAGTTTTGCTCTCGTCGGGCGGGCACGGTGGGCAGGCCTGGGAGCGGTCACGAAGCCGACAGCCACCTGCGATTAGGCCCCGACCACGGTTTCACTCTGGCTGGCCAATTAACGGTCAGCCAGTGTGAAAGGCATGCTGCAGCACTGTCGGAGCGGGGGCGGGAGGAGGGCCAGCGCTGAAGCTCGCCCATGTGCGCGTGTGCGCAGAGTTAAAGCTCCCTGAGGCACAGAGCTGCCTCAGCAAGCTGAATATGTTTAGCAGTAAAAATAAAGATTTTTTAAATAATGAACACGTTTCCCCTCATGTGACCCAGAGCAGGGACATGTTAAATATGAATGCTAAAAGTTTTTTTTTCAAATCACTGGTCGACACCTCATCCCGCCCGCGGACGAGGTTTTGCCTAAAATGCAAAGGCCGTTGGCTTTTTTGTCTGCCTACCAACTGACAGTTGGATGGGCAGTGAAAAGTTCAAAACAATGAATTAAGGAGCTTTATAGGCCGCTTAATTGTCGGCGGGTGCGCTGCTGACACCCGCACACGCCCACCGACTGAAATATCGCGTGAGTGCGTGATGACGTCAGGGCGCTCGCCCGACATCATCGCACGTCATTTTACGTTCGTTCAGGTCGGGCGCGCGCCCGCCCAATGACAGAAAAATTCTGTCCGTGGACTCGAAACGTTAACTGTGCTTCTCTCTCCACAGACGCTGCCAGACCTGCTGAGTTTTACCAGCATTTTCTGTTTTCATTTCAGATTTCCAGCATCCGCAGTATTTTGCTTTCATCTTCGTACCAGGGGATGGTGGACTTCAGTTATGTGGAGCGACTGGGGAAGCCGTCATTGCTCTCGTTGGAGCAGAGAAAGTTAAGTTAAGATTTGATAGGGGGGCATTCAAAATTATGAGAGCATTCGCATGGGCAAGTAAGGGGTACTATCACAGTCAGGATGGTCAGCAATCAGATGACACGATTTAAGAATTGCTGGAAATCTGAAATAAAAACAGAAAATGCTGGTAAAACCCAACAGGTCTGGCAGCATCTGTGGAGAGAGAAGCAGAGTCCATGGGCAGAATGTCTCTCTTGTCAGTAAAAGAACAGGAAGGAAGATGAGAATTTCTTTACACACCGATTTGCTATGATCTGGAACACACTGCCTAAAACAGTGATGCAAGCACATTTAACAGTAAGTTTCAAAAGGGAATTGGGTGCATACTTGCGATGGAAGTATTTGCGGGTCTATCGGGAGAAAGCAGTGCAGTGGAATTAATTGGATAGGTCTTTCAAAAAGCTGTACAGGCATGATAGGTTTAATGGCTTCCTGTTGTGCTGCATGATTCTATGATATGAGGTACAGTAATGCTGAGGTAGAATGAGTTAGATAATGAATGCAAGTATAGAGGAGAATGTTTATATTAATTCAAGGACTACGTAAGTTTTTCGAATTGAAAACACACATCTTGGAGAAAATAACAGGCGATCAGAACTACACTAGGTTATTGAGTGGAAGATTACAATGCAACAATGATGATTAAATACAGATTAAAGGCAAGAAGGTAAGTATTAGCTGCTGTTATAGATCTAAAGAGGAAGTAAAAATAAACAGGAAAAGCAGATCAGGGAGCTCTGTAAAGAGGCCTGAATATTAATGATGCTCAGACTGGGAAAACAGCAGAGAAAAACTGAGGAGTGCATGTTTCTTAAGATGATTCAAATTGCTTCCTTACTTAGTTTATTAGACAATTTAATGTGGTAAGACCAAATGAGTTCCTTCTTTTAACTGACCCAAGTGTGGTGTATAATCATGAGGGAGCCTCTAAGGACTATTGGACATCGTGAGTTTGAAATCACTTTGTGCACTTACATCTGCGGGACATACCTTTTCGAATTCAGGCATCTCTGCCGCTCCCTTAAATAGATGGAGCATCTTACATACTTTAAAGGGAACTGACTCACACTGCTCTATTTCTACCAGGATGAAAGTATCCTTTGTAAATGTGTAAAGATTAACAATTATTAATAATGAACTAGACCTGATATTCATGCCTTCTGTATGCATAGCTTTTCAATCTCTCTGATGACAGGTCAAATTTTCACTAAGTGAAGCAATGCTTGATATGAAATATTAATCTGCTTTATTAAACAGTAAGGTGACTATGCAAAGCAACAGTTGAGATCGAATTTGATAAACTTATCTTCATGCAATGATATAAAAGTAATGAACTATGCAACACTGCCCCACTTACTCCATTAGATTCGCTCCCCCAGCAAATTATGGGCCTTGTTGCATGTAAGCTTTGCAACATTTTTACATGGCAAGTTGCTGAAAGTACAAGCTAATAATGCTGCAGTGAGGGCAAACAGGCATCTGGAATATGAGTGAAAAGGGCAAACAGGCATCTGGAATATGAGTGAAAAGGGCAAACAGGCATCTGGAATATGAGTGAAAAGGGCAAGCAGCCATGTATCCCTTAACCAATCAATTGAAGAATTGTGAAAGTAACAATGCAAGAGCTATGAAGGAAGTGTAAATTAGTGTGGGTGAATTGAATACCAAATCAGGTGCAGAAAGAAAAATAGAGTGAAAAGCTAAGTTTGGATTAAGAGTGAAAGAAGAAACAGAATGGAAAAAAAATATAAAATTCTATTTTACATTTTCAAAATCTCCAACAGCAATTGAAACTTGCAGGATTGAGATGTGACACTTGTAATTTTCAGTATTGGAGGGATTGATTGGCAGTAATTAATACTCGTCATATAGTAAATAATGCACTTAGACTGAATTGGATAAGACATAACTTTCTATGACAAGTTTAGTTTGAACTCATCACACAAATGCAGCAATCTCAGATAATTCAATGCATGGAATTGGTAAAGCAGGCAATGAGATGCCATCTTTGTCAAGCTAATGCTTGCAGAGTGCAACTTGAGCAACAACTTATGGATTTTCATGTTTAACCTTACATCTGCCCCTTGCCTGAAGTTGTTGGTATTCGGGCATAAATAACAGCAAGTGCCACTAACTTCACCATTATTTTGACAGCAAATTATGGGTCAGTAACTCGTGCCTACAAGTGATAGTGAGTCAGCAGCCCATTTTCAGTCAATGGAAATAAAAATCAGAAGAATGTAAAATTCTAATGTTATGGTACCACCTCCAGCCTACTTTCCCCTCTAACGAGGCTCCACCCAAGGAACAGAGTCTTGAAAAATGACCTTAGCTGCCTTTTCATTCACTGTTTTGATCCCCTTTTCTAAGATATTTAATAATAGATCTCTAATGGTCTCATTTAACTTGCTATAAAATATTATTTATCTAATCACCAGGTTGTCAGCCAGCTTTATATATGCAATTATTGCAGAAAAGATTATATAGAGATAATCATTAACAGCATCATATCATAATATTAATAAGTCTGCCACAAGCAGAAATAAATAAACTGGATGGATCAATATATTATTTGCATTGGACATATCAATTCCAGTCAAGAGAAGTTTATTCTGTTCGTTATGAAACAACAAACGTGACCAGAATTTTTAAAATTCAGAGATATAACACATAAATTATCATGATGTGACATTAGTGCAAGTAATATCCAGATCTAAACATGTCTTAATTATTGTAAATGCATCTATGTCTTTTGCTTAACCCCATTTTAATGTTAAAAGATTGTCATGCGCATATTTGACTTGACATTATGTTGCACCTTGCATGTAAATGATTTAAAATGATACCACGTTATGGCTCAATGTGGATATAATGAAACATATAGGGCAGGATTTTCCCTTCGTCGGGGGTGGGGGGGATGAACGGGAGCGGGCGTGGTCGGGCGGGTTCCCAATCGGCACCCCCGTTTGGGGACATGCCGCCATTTTACGTGGGCGGGCCAATTAAGGCGCAAAAGAGCGCGCAAATCTCCCTGAGACAAAGTGCTGCCTCAGGGAGATCGTTGGAAGTTTTAAAAATTATTTAAAGGGAACGAAAATATTTTCCTGACATGTCCCCTCATGTGACACTGTCATGTCAATTTCTTTCATTTAACCATTTTGTACACATTTTAAATCCCTCATGAAACCTCGTCCCACCCGTGGATGAGGTTTCATGTTGTTTTCTGAAGGCCGCCCGGGCTCTTCGCCTGCCCAGCCAACCTTAAGGTTGGACGGGCAGGTCCATTAAGTGTTTTAATTACTTCTTTAAGTGGCCGTTGACAGCTCGGCGGGTCCGCAGCTGAGTCGGCTGCACGCCCGCCGACCTGAAAATCTAAACGATGCGCGGTGACGTCAGGATGCACGCCCAACATCACCCCACGTCATCTTACGCGTTGGCGAGTGGGCCCCGTCCCCGCTCACTGACCGGAAGATGCAGCCCATAGAATGGAAATATTGTATGAATATTTCTTCCGCATCATTCTCCACATCATCTGAGATCTTTAACGATTTGATAAAGATTTGAAAAAAATATTAAATGTTATTTGTGGCTCAAAATTGAATTTTCGAAAACATTCACTTGTTTCTGATTCACTGATAGAATTGAATATCCTTAAAATCTACGGGAAGCCATATCTATTTAGGCTTCTTCTTGAAGATGGATTTTTTGCCTGTCCCCAAACCTGGTATCACAATATGGTACAATCACCAATGAAACAAAATATTTAGATTGCAGATTCTGCTCTGGTCATTTAAGAAAAGGAAAAGTTTTGCTTAACTGGGAAGCTCAATGATCAAAACTCCCGACAGTTAGGCAGAAAGCAGGCTAGTTTTGTGACTACACAGTAGTGCCAATCCACAACGGATGGATGCAGATGTGTGCCCTTGGTGTATTAAGAGTGAAGTTCGATTGTTTGAGTACAAGAGATTGTGATGCTTGTGGTGAAAGTGGATAACATGCAGGAGCTGATTGAGGAGCCTATGGTGGGCAGGGGTGAAGTAAATGAATGGAGGGTGTACCACCAGTAGGAAATTGGGAGAATCTATTAGTGGAGAAAAGCGTGGCTTTCCTTCTGAAAGAAGGTGGGGAAGGGGTGTATCGCCCAGATACTTCAGATACTAAAGTGCCTCTGAGCTGGCCAAGATTGGGTCGTAAGCTGAAATGTTTTATAGGAGTCATCAGGAGAAAGAGAGTACTGGGTCATTGGCATCTTGCTAGGGCTCCGTCTTGATCTGCAAGAGGAATGGGAGGAGAACATGAGGCCAAGCAGAGTTGCATCAGCTGCTGCAGGATGGAGGGACAAGAGGGCGAGGTGATCTCCTTCCCCCCCACTGCTGATATCTGCACCTCACCCAGCAGGATCTCAAGCGTTGCATCCACAAATCTGTGCGGCCTCACACTTGATCCATCAGCCATCTTGGAATATGCTGCTGTCTTTCAGTATCCCACTTTGCACCTTTTTTTTATTCATTCATGGGATGTGGGCTTCGCTGGCTGGGCCAGCGTTTATTGTCCATCCCTCGTTGCCCTTGAGAAGGTGGTGGTGAGCTGCCTTCTTGAACCGCTGCAGTCCATGTGGTGTAGGTACACCCACAGTGCTGTTAGGAAGGGAGTTCCAGGATTTTGACCCAACAACAGTGAAGGAACGGCGATATATTTCCAAGTCAGGATGTTGAGTGACTTGGAGGAGAACTTCTAAGTGGTGGTTTTCCCATCTATCTACTGCGCTTGTCCTTCTAGATGGTAGTGGTCGTGGGTTTGGAAGATGCTGTTGAAGGAGCCTTGGTGAATTCCTGCAGTGCATCTTGTAGATGGTACACACTGCTGCGACTCTGCGTCGGTGGTGGAGGGAGTGAAGGTTTGTGGATGTGGTGCCAATCAAGCGAGCTGCTTTGTCCTGGACGGTGTCCAGCTTCTTCAGTGTTGTTGGAGCTACACTCATCCAGGCAAGTGAGGAGTATTCCAGCACACTCCTGGCTTGTGTCTTGTAGATGGTGGACAGGCTCTGGGGAATCAGGAGGCGAATATCTCGTCGCATGATTCCTAGCCTCTGACCTGTCCTTGTAGCCACAGTATTTATTTGGCTAGTCCAGTTCAGTTTCTGGTCAATGGTAACTCCAAGGATGTTGATAGTGGGGGATTCAGTGATGGTAATGCCATTGAACGTCAAGGGGTAATAGTTGGATTCTCTCTTGTTGGAGATGGTCATTGCCTGACACTTGCGTGGCGTGAATGTTACTTGCCCCTTGTCAGCCCAAGCCTGGATATTGTCCAGGTCTTGCTGCATTTGGACATGGACTGCTTCAGCATCTGAGGAGTCGTGAATGGTGCTGAACGTTGTGCAATCATCAGCGAACATTGGTGAAGCAGCTGAAGATGGTTGGGCCGAGGACACTATCCTGAGGAACTCCTGCAGTGATGTCCTGGAACTGAGATGACTGAATTCCAACAACCACAACCATCTTCCTCTGTGCTAGGTTTAAGTACCCGCTTTGCACCTTCAGCAGAAGTGGATACTTAGAACCCTCATACACTGCTGCACCAAAATTACATTCAATAAGCGCTTAAGTGCTAAACCTGCAGATGTCTGTTTTAACTAGAGTGACCAGACAGTCCCAGTTTTTCATTAAATGTCCCAATATCCCAACAATTTCCTAAAAATACTTCACATGTCCTGGGTTTTGCCTTTTCTCATTTTATCAAATATAAATTGGGCCTGAGTGGAGAAAGTCTGTGTGAAATTTCATCCTTCTTCCTGTAAACACTCATCACATCACATGACATTGCATGCAGCAGACCTGGATCCATCTCCTCCCCGCCCCCTTGACGTCTCCAAGGGAGTTATCTCTGCCTCTTTGGCACCTACAGTTCTATTGCTGATGATGCCTTTTAAATGGTCAACGGGATAGGGTTACTAACTCTAGCTGGACATATTCTGGGAGATGTCATCACATGACCGCCCATCTTCAATTGCCCCACCCTCAGACACTTGCCATTGGTCACCCAACATGTCAATCATCACAGAGTCCCACCTTCCTTTGGCTTTTCAATGTGGTCCAGTTTTGACTTTTGAAAATCTGCTCACCCTAGTTTTAATGCATCCAGACAAGTTCAAATTATAGTAATAAGCCATTAGGATCAAAATTACAAATGAATGTGTTTTATTAGCAAAGCACCCATTTGGTGCTTGTTTTCACTCTTCCATTAAATCACTATTGTGCTCTGTGTTGATGATTATCTGATCAAGTGTACAGCAGCAGTCTCCTCTAGAAGAGTTCCATTTCTGCTCTATCTCTGCCTGCCACAATTTTCCAGAGGGCCTCTGCATGGGCGGCCCATGTGTCCACCTTTCTCAGGCAGGACCCTCATTCCAAGATGCTTATTAGGTCCTATGATTTACAATGGAACCCTGATACAATTTTGAGATACCAAAGAGGGAGAGGTCTGGAGGGTTATGGACTAGGTGCAGGTCAATGGGACTAGCGGAATAATATTTTGGCACAGACTAGAAGGGCCAAATGGCCTGTTTTCTGTGCTGTAGTGTTCTATGGGTCTATGGTTCAGAGGGTGGACTGCACATCATGCCTATTGGTACCAAGCATTGAGTGGCCACACCAGCTGCCGACCACTCAAAAAGAGGTCAGCTTTTTGTGGAAAGAGAGGAGGAGGAGCAGTGCTGGTCCACCTGTTACTTCCTTCCCTGCCCGCTTATTGTCCCTCACTGCTGAGGAGAACATTTCCCACTCAACTATGTGGTGAAGCCACTAGAACCCAACAGTGCTCACCGTTCTCCAAAGGGACTTTGGCCCCCGCCCCGCCCATAACTAAAATCCACCCTAATATGTTACTTTGCATAACTGTAGTGACTAATTAGTCTTCAGTTTTGGCTGAATTGTTCCAGTAAATGTAAATTAATCCAGTCATCACTGCCAATCATTAGTGGAATATTGATTACCCACATAACACTCTGACACGTTTCCAGAGTCAAGGGTGGATGAAGCTCTTGGGAGTTAATGTTAACTTAGGTTACCAGGTGGGAACCACAAGCTGAAGTGGAGATACTGCTTTCACACCCAGCTTATTATAATTCAAATAGCCAGTTGGTGAAAGATAGTACTAGACCCAAGCCTTACTCAGTCTCGCATTTATTTACAAAGATGAACATTCGTAAGTCTCAGTAAATCAGCTATGGGTCTGATTAAAGATCATAGGTCTTTGAATCCAGATGGCACTTTTTTTTTACTTCTACCAGGTTTTCATTGATGCATTGGTTCAGAACACCCTCACCAAATTTAACATCTATCTAATCGCCTTTGATTGTCTCAACGGATAATCTTGCTAGTTTAAGATGCATGTGGTGAGGCTAAGGTGTCAGCTGTGGCTCAGTTCATAGCACCCTCGCCTTTGAATCAGAGGGTTGTGGGTTCACGTCCGACTCCCGGAAAACCAAGAACTGTGATTGTACTCGAAAGAGTTGCAATCTGTGACTGTTGATAACCCGAAAGAATTGGTGAGACTAATGAGGTGCAGTGGGATGGCCGTTATAGAACTTAGTTGTGTAAATCCACAGTAAAAAATGGTTTTAAATTTAGTTAGAAAATACCTTTATGATTAAAGGATTTGCATCTGATGTGCACCCATACAGTCACTGTCTCAAAGTTCCGTAGCACAGGATGTCAGATCACCAAATTAGCACATGCAGACAGTAGAAAGGTCAACGACCAGCTTGATTGACCACTTATTCATTGTTGCACTCTGACATTAAATTGACTAAATCTCAACAAATCACCAGCAGGATGGAATGCCAGTGAAGAATTAATAATCGTCAGAAAACCAAGCAATGAAATCTTTCATATTGGAACCAGCAATTACAACAGAACCAGCCAATTAATGGGTAAAACAATTTCTTTATGTTGTTTTTGGCTGTCAATGTTCTTCAGAAAGCCTTTACATTCGTATGTAGCCAAAAGAAAGGGATTGAGGAGAAAAATAAATAATGTTGAGCAGTTGAATTTTTTCAGTATGACAAATATTATTCTTATTTATCTCCCAAGCATCTTACATTATGCAGGATGTTTGTGCTTGGGACCTGGAGGGAAAATTCAAACAATCCACAGAACACTACAAATTTAGAAGCTGAATTATTAATATGTTCACAGCTGACATTATTAACACAATCTTAGTGAGGAATTTGCAATACCTATGACAATATACATTTTACTAATGAGAGAAATATCCATTTAAATTATTACTGCCATTCGGAACAGGTAAGTACATTTTGTACAGGAGAGAATAGATTCTCCGCTTAAGCATAAGTCTGATGGGAGCAATTAAATTCTTGTAAACAGTAAGTTCTTTCTCTAACAAATTTTCTTTCTTTATCAGGATTAGGGTGTGGCTAGCAAGGCTGGCATTTACTGTCCATCCCTAGTTGACCTTGAGAAGGTTGTGGTAGACCTTCCTTTATTGTACTGAATGGTTTGCTAGACCACTTCAGAGAGAAGAGTCATCGAATCATAGAATGGTTAAAGCACATACAGAGCTTATTTGGCCCATTGTATCAGTGCTGGCTCTCTGCAAGAGCAGCACAGCTAGTCCCACTCCCCAGCCATTTCCCTGTAGGCTTGCAATCTTTTTCTCTTCAGTTAATTTTCCAATTCTCTTTGAAAGTTGTGAGTGAATCTGCCACCATCACTCCCTCAGTTAGTGCTTTCCAGATACTAACTACACACTGTGTAAAAAGGTTTTTCTTCATGTTACTTCTGGTTCTTTTGCCAAACAACTTAATTCAGTGACCTCTAGTTCTCAGCTCATTGACAGTTTCTCCCTATCTTCTCCATCTAGACCCTTCGTGATTTTGAATACATCCATCCAATCTCTGCTTAATCGTCTCTTCCCTAAGGAAAACAGCCCCAGCTTCACCAATCTATTCACATAACTGAAGTTCCTCATCTCCCGGAACAGTCTCATCAATCTTTTCTGCACCCTCTCCAATGTCTTCACATCCTCCCTAAGGTAAGTGCCCAGAATTGGACACACTACAAGATCAGTGCCCACCTTTGTGGGGATGCAGCAGCAAGTGTCAGGGTTTGTGACTTCAGGCTAAGCAACCAGATTAAAGACTTGTGGTCTGTAATTAACGTGAATTTACGCCCATACAAATATTGGTGCAACTCAGCACACTCGCCTTTGAATCAGAGGGTTGTGGGTTCATGTCCCACTCCTGGAAAAACCAAGAACTGTGATTGTACTCGAAAGAGTTGCAATCTGTGACTGTTGATAACTCGAAAGAGTTTCTTGACTTAATAGATTAGTCCAAGAGCTTTCTTCTCAATTTGGGCATAATTTTGTTCTGCCTTGGACAGTGTGTGTGAGGCTTATGCAATGGGCCTTTCACTGTCATCAGGAAATGTGTGGGAGATGACAGATCCAACACCATATCCAGATGCATCACAAGCCAGGCTGACAGGCAACTTTTCATTGAAATGTGCCAGGACTTTAGCAGAAGTGAGCTCTTGCTTGAGTTCCTTGAAACTTTCCTGACAGGCTTGTGATCAATCCCATTTTGCATTCTTCTTCAGGAGATTATTCAGTGGTGCTGCCTTGGTAGCCAAACTGGAAATTAACTTGCCATAGTAATTCACAAGTCCCAAAAACAAACAAAGCTCCTTAACATTTTTGGGCTGTGATGCACTCACCACTGCCTCCACCTTTCTGGGTGAGGTTGAGAGGCCAGTTTCATTGATCACATGTCCCAGATACTCCACTGAGGGCTTTAGGAACGAGCATTTGGATTTCTTACAGCGGATGCCGTATTTTTCCAGTCTGCGCAGGTTCTAGGTTCTCTAAATGAGTTGGGGGTTTTTTCCCAGTGATGAGCATGTCATCTTGGAAGCAGATTACCCCAGGGAGGCCCCGCAGTATTTTGTCCATGGCCTGCTGGAATAAGGCTGATGATGACGTGATTCTAAATGGTAGTCGTTTGTATTGATATAGACCTGTGTGTGTGCTGATGGTTGTATACTTCCTGGAATCTTCACTCAGCTGCATTTGCAAAAATGCCTGTGATAGGTCAAGCTTTGCGAATAATTCACCTCCATTCAGAGCAGTGAACAGGTCCTCAATTTTCATTAGCGGGTACTGATGCACTCCCAGGAAAGGATTAATGGTGATTTTATAGTCACCACATATTCTGGTCGACCTGTCATCCTTCACTACTGGGACTACTGGAGCTGCCCACTCTGCATAATCAACTTCCTCAATTATCTGAAAGTTTTCAAGTTGTCCTAGTTCCTGCTTGATTTTAAGTTGCATTAAGTAGGGAACTGAACATGGTTTGAAGAACCTTGGAGAGGCTTCGACTTTCACAGTTTGGCTTCAATGTCTTTAATAACTCCAAGACCTTCTTTGAAGACTTCAGTATGCTTAGCTAACAAGGACTGCAACATGGGGTTGCAATGCACTTTATTTATTTTATTCCAGTCTGGCCAAATTTCTTTTAGCCAGTTCCTGCCCTTAAGCGATGGACCATCCCTTTTCGCAATGATAAGTGGCAACCTTGCTACTTGATCTCCATATTTAGCTTGAACAGACATTTTTCCAAGTATATTCACAGGCTCACCAGTGTAGGTGCTAAGCTGGAGGAGGGTTTTCTCCAATAGGCATTTCTTGAAAATTGTCTCCCTTGTCTTCTCTGAAGCAATAGAAACAGATGCTCCACTGTCAACCCCCATTTCAGCCATTTTACTATTTAGTCCTTCATCTAGTTTCAGATCAGATTGAATGCAATACGATTGCTCTTCTGCATTGTCGCTGCTAGATGCACTCTCTGTCTCGTCTGGATTCACATTACTTTTTGTTTCCAAGTAATGCATCTTTTTAAACTTCCTGGCCTGAATTTTTCAGTCAGCATGTGGGGCGGGCCCAACGTGTAAAATGACACGGGATGACCCTCAACTCAGCCAGGAGCTGGGAAACTGACTCATGCTGTTTTCTTTGGTGAAACTTGAATCTCTCGGCAATAATTGCTGGTCTGCAATCGAAATGCTTTTTCAAAATGTCCACAAGTTCTTTAAAGCTTTTATCTGCTGGCTTCTCAGGAGCAATGAGATTTCTCAGTAAAGTGAAATTTTTCATTCCGATGTCTGTAAGAAAATTGAGGCCTAATTTTCCTCTTCAATCTCATTCGCAATGAAAATCTGTTCCATTTGCTCGATTAACCTACAAAGTCCATAGTAGCTGGATCAAAAGCCTCTAAAGCCCCTAATAATGATTATCCCATCTTTGTTTCCATTTGAAGTGTTTTTTCACTTAACAATTAAGAATACACACAGACACACACTCACAGATATCTGCTTCTGAACCCCAGCTTCCTGTGTAAAATACAGAAGGTTCCTTTATTCCTTATTCTACATGAAAGGGAAACACATCTGGGACTTAGCACACCCTATTGTCAGTTTTTTTTATATATTGCACTTCTTTTTAACTAAAATGGCCTTTTACAAGAAAACATAAACATTAAACACAAACATCACACCCCCTTAGTCCTGGGCCATGATATTTGGCACCGTCTGCACCCTTTCTCCCAGGCCCAGGGTGCAACATTTACAATTCTCCAGTCCTCTGTCACCACCCTGTATCTAAGGAGGATTGGAATATTACGGTCAATACGTCTACAATTTCCATCCTTTCTTCCCTCAGTATCCTCAGCTGCATCTGATCCAATCCTGGTGACTACAACCAGCCTTTCTAATCATCACACCCATTCACACTAGTTGGTTGGGATACCCAGAAGTTGGATGCAAATACAATGGTTGGATTAAAGAGTCACTGACTGATGTGCTGCCCTTAGTCCAGAGTTTCCTGCATGCACAGTGCTATTAGGGAGGGAGTTCCAGGATTTTGACGCAGCAACAGTGAAAGAATGGTGATATAGTTCCAAATCAGCATCATGTGTGGCTTGGAGGGGAACTTGCAGGTGGTGGTGTTCCCGTGCATCTGCTGCCCTTGTCCTTCGAGGTGGTAGAGGTTGTGAATTTGGAAGGAGCTTTGATGAGCTGCTGCAGTGCATCTTGTAGATGGTACACCCAGCTGCCACTGTGCGTCGGTGGTAGAGGGAGTGAATGTTTAAGATGGTAAGTAAAGAGCTGAATAGATAAGAAAGAACTGGGGCAGTTAAGAATGTGAAGACCAGTGAATGGGCAGCACCCATCGTGGTAGTTCAAAAAGCAGACAGGTCTGTTCGGATTGTGGCAATTATAAACAAATGGTAAATAAGATGATTGAATACTTACCCACTGCCTACCTGTACAGATTTGTTTTCTAATTTAACAAATGGAAAAGTGTCCATAAATTTGTCAAATGCATATTTGCAATTAGAATTAACTGACAAAAACAAGGACTGCTTACCACTCAAACACACAAAGTGTTGTGCCAGTACGAAATGTTATAATTTGGGATGTCTACTGCACCCACAATGTTCCAAAGTATTAAGGATCAGGTGCTGAGTGGGGTGAAAAAAGTGTGACATTCTAAGAATAAGACAGAGAAATGATACATTGTAAGGTTGAGAAAAGTCCTAGGTCAACTTCAGGAGTATGGCATCAAAGCTAAAAAGCACAAGTGTTGCTTCATGGTGCTGAATACTGATTCATTTCTATTCACTGAGTTACCTGTGAATTATTTTACATATGCAAACGACACGCCCATGTCTGTCAGAGAAATTAGTGAAGAAACTCGCAAAGGTGTGGTGTCCAGTAAAGTGGCTGACCTAAAGAGTGTGATGATGAGAAACTGCAGGAGTACTTCACGTGTGGAAATGAACTGAGTGTAGATCAAGGGTGTCAGCAATGGGATTTAAGAGTCACTATTCAGCCAAATTTGAGAGAGAACTTGTTAGACGAACCTTCATCAAGAACACACAGAGATTGTCCATATGAAAACATAAGCAAAAAGCTATATTTGGTATCCAAAGTTAGAAGGAGATATTGAAGAGTTGGTGAAAAGTTGTCAAGTGTGTCTCACAATGAGAAATGATCTAACCAAGGTTGCTGTCATTCTATGGTCAAACACAAGAACATTGTGGGAACGAGTATATGTCAATTTCTTTGAAATGGAAGGGAAAGAGTACCTTGTATTGGCCGATAGCTGTAGCAAGTGGATAGATGTTAAGTCTATGCCCAATACCACAAGTGTCAAAACCATTAAGGTTTTGAGAAGCTGGTTTGCAGTTTATAGGTTGCCAGTGGTGTTGGTGTTAGCTAATGGTCCACAGTTTACCTCAGAATAATTTAAAATCTGAGTAAGAATGCAGTCAAAGACACTCTAATACAACCCAGCATTGAATGGTGTTGCAGAAAGAAGTGTGCAGATTTTGTAGAGATCTTTGCAGAATTATTTGCTAAGTGACAAGTTAGGCAATAAGTTCCATGTTACACTTCAACACAGACTAGATCATTTTCTATTCTCTTACAGAATAGCCCCACACTCTACAACAGGTTGCCCGCCTGGCAAGTTAGTGTTTAAACATGCTCCCAAGGCAAGGTTTAGTTTGCTTAAGCCTGATATCAATAGCAAAGCAAGAGAAAAGCAAAGCCAAGACAAATTGAAAACGAGTCATGATACACGAGGCACAAAACTTATAGAGTTCAGTGCTGGTCAGAAGATCATGGTGAAAAACCATCGAGGTGATAAGGAGAAGTATGTGATTGGAGTTGTTGTAAAAAAGACATATCTAGTGAAGATTGGAAAAAGACTGTCAGTAAATAATTTGCTTGAAAGAGGAAATCTGATGAAAGGAGATTATGACAAACCTCCTTTAGTCCAAATCCCTCTTACAATCCCAAGTGAAAGCCAGAAAGAAAGTAAAAGTCACAAACAAATGAATGTTTTGCAATATCACAGAATCCACTGGTAGAACAATGTGTGTCAGGGTCTTTGATGAAGACAAACTAATCACTGTCATAGTCTCAACCATTGAGTGGAATTGGTAGTCAAAATCAAAGTTCAGAGTTAACAAATACAGAGATGTTGAGAGAACAGAGTGAAACTAAATGGAAGGAGATACTCAGACAGAAAGAGAAGCCAAATAGATTAAATCAAAGTATTTAGGAGAGAAGGAAATTGTTCTTTTCATTATTTCTTGTCAAATTATATATTTGCTAAACACATACTGGTGTTAAGGAAAACTTGTTTTTACATGTAAATTACTCTGGTGGTATTGGCGATAAATGTTTTGGTTATGATTCCAATAGCTCCTAATTTGCAACCCAACCTGTTAAATTTCAGGTATGTTGATCTGGTTTAGTCGCATTGTTTTCTGCGAAATTACATGCATGTAGTATTTTACATTTTAATTTATAAGTTTCTTTTTTAAGTTGGGAGGGAGTGTAATATATTGTAATTGGCAAGTATTTATTTACACTGCCCACTCTGCTGTCCTCTTTGTTGGAGAGGTCTAAATTAAGTTAGTTCAATAATGCCTGCCTGCAGCTAAGCATGTGTTAGTCTTACTCAGTGCAAGACACAAGAGTGAGAGTGGACCAAGAGTTAAAAGGGCAAGTTCATGACAAACTAATATCATCCATTTTTACTAATATCAGAGTGAAAATGACCTCGCAGTGCCATTGGAAAATTGACTAATGTTTTCAAAGATAATTTGGTGACATTTTTATTATACAGATGAAGCTTTCAAAAGCTCTCTGTTTTAAAACTAAACAGCAATGAACAACTTTTTGTAAGAAATTGCACTTCTAAGAAAAACTGATTGAATTTTTTTTTTCAAACTGTGTTCCAAACCAACATTCAAAATTAATGATTGAAAAACAGAAATATTTTTCGAATGGATATTTTAATCATGTTGCATAATCCTCTTATGGTCATAGTAGTGATTAGAGCCCTACCTGTCAGCTCGGTGTAAACCATCCAGGGGGGCAGTTAAAATCACCCAAGTTAATTGCCTGCCCTGGAAGCAGACAGACTTGCATTTTAACATGCTCTTCTGAGTAGGTGGTAAGGATGCCTGATTAAAAGCCATGGGGGTTCTCTTCAACAAAGGTATGTTGGATTTTTATAACATCATCAGCACAAAGCCGCAGCTTTAATGAGGCAGCTTAAGTGGCAAGTGGCAATGAATTTTCCACTCTAGGCCAACCAGAAGGGCCAAGAGCAAGGCCTGGAGAGACCTAAATTGCTAAGTTAAACCATTTTTAAAAACATACATGAGGGGACAGGAGGAGCACGAGCGTTATTCCAAGCCACACAAGGAGAGTTGAGGTCTCCGCTCTGGCAGTCTAATTCCCCTCCCCACCACTACCCCACGCACCCCCCACCCCAACTCCAATCTCTGGTGACCCAAAGACTCCCCTGCTTTTGATGTCACCAATCACCAGTTGTCAGCGAGTGGCCTCCAGCCTCTGTTCTGCAGTTTCCCGCTAATCCCTCCTCCCTGGAAGAGACAGGCAGCAGAAGTTAAAGGAGTTCTGGGAGCGGAAATACCCCGAGCATAATTTTTGGAGCTGCAGGTTGGCTTTGAGCTCGCGTCACCTCTTTCCCCCACCGAAAAGTGGCCCGGAGTGAAAATCAGGACCACCATTTTAGATCTTTCTGTTCCAGCCAGAACTACCATTCAGTATTTAAAACTGATTGAATCCTTTAAACAGTAGGGCAAGGATTCCTCCACCAATAAAGGAAATGTCAACCAATCTTAAACACTGAACACCTCTGGCTCTGTCAATATTGACAAGGACTGTCAATTTGATAGACCAACTTTCAGCTCAAGTTCACATATTGGCCCATGGTAAATAAAGATTCAGGATTTAATCAGCCTCTTCCTTTTAATCTTACTCTTCCAATATTTCACGTTAAAAATATATATTCACATGTTCGAGCTCTTGTGCGGCTTTAGAGCATTTCCTGCTTTACATTTGTCAGAAATGCAGTAAATACTGAGAATGAGGTCATGAGGTAAACTTGCATTTATCTAAATCTATCAAGAAATCAATCTAAATCTGTCATGGAGATTTATACAAAAGGAAACCTACAAACGACTCTTAAAGGACATCAACATCATAATTCTCTGGAAAACTGCAATAGAAATTTCTAATATTCTAATGTCTGTCAACTTTTGTAATTTTCCTAGAAATATTTTGTTGACAGTAAACCTATGCTCAAGCTAAATATTTACACTCCATGGGTGTTCACCATCTTCTGATCATATTCAAGATCAGGATTCAGCTTTCCAAGTCATTTCCGATTCTTTCCCATCCAACAGAGTTTTACTCTACCTTATGCACACCCAAGACTAAACTGGAGGCTTTCACTTCTAATTAAATCTTCGGAAGGGAGTGACCTCCTTCCCAAATTGCCCTTGTGTGTAGGTGATACTGAGAGCTGTTTTTTCCCTGGCTTTCAGGACCCCAGTGTAAGGACCAAATGGAGGTCCTGAGTCCACACATACCGGCAGTGAGACCAGCTCAGCTGTCTTCCGGGTAGCAGCCTCCTAATTGAGAACATTCGTCTCGATGCTGCCGGCCCAATTGGAGGGCAGGCAGCTCCGAAGTCTTGGCAGCCCGAGCGGAGAGGGAGGCCATACTGAGGCCGATTGGCAACCCCAAGGGTACCTCAACATGGAGACCCCTACCACCCCACTCCTCGCTGGGCTGCATGGCAATGCAGAAATAAGCAATATCCATGCCAGCAGGTCCATGGGGATGGAGGGAAAAAACCCTCCACTGGATCAGATTCAGCACCGACGGCAGCCTGTTCATGCACACAGCCCCGTGAGTGGGGCATGGAGCCTCCGGCTCTGATGACCCCACAGCCTGTCACAGGGAGGCCACCTTCACTGAGCTAGCAGCCTCTACACAGGACTGGTTTTGGCTGCAGTGGAGGCCTTTTGTCTTGGCGTAATCTTTATTGTGGCACGGAGCACCCAGCTCCAATGATCCGCCCACCTGCCGCCTGGGAGGCTGCCTCTAGAGAGCTGGCGGCTACTCAAACAGTGAAGGGGGCTGTTCTGATGGTAGGAATATCCCGTCTCCATCAGAAAATGGCTCCCAATTGGGATCCTGGTGGTCTTAATGACTGCCCACCTCGTTGGAGTGGGCTACTGACTTTCTGCCCCCACCCACGCTTGGGAAGCATCCCCGGAGACAGGAATGTGTCAAGGCAGCAGTCCTGATGTGGCATCCCCCTATGTTCTGAGGCCCATACCCCCACCTCCCACTCAGCCCTGTGTAAAAGGGCACAAAAATGAGACATACAGAAGAAAGAGAACAGAGAAAAATGAGAGCTATTCAGAAGGATGGATAGAGGGAGCTAAGGAGACCATTCTGCTTATTGTGGCTGTGTCAGCTTTCTGAAAGAGCTTTCCAATTAACTCCACAACACTGCTCATTCCTCGGTGTCCTACAAATATTTCCTTTTGACTATTTACCCAATCACTTTCGAAAGCTATTATTGAATCAGATTCCATCAGCCTTCCGGGCAGTATATTCCAGAGCATAACAAATTCTCCTCAATTCCTCCAGACATATTGTCAATTATTTTAAACCTGTGTTCCCTGTTACTGCCCCTCAAGGCTGCGAAAACAGTTACCCCCTACCTACTCCGTGAATTGTGCCAAGAACCCTGTAAGATTTTTTAACAGTTCTGTCAGCTGAAGCTGCCATCTTCAAGGATGTGTGTGTCTTCCTGCACACACCCTTTTTTAAAAATTGTACCATTTCGACCGTGGGTTGGATTTTACCCTCGTCAGGTGGGCATGGCGGGCGGGCTTGGAAGCAGTCGTGATATTAACAGCCGCCCGCGATCGGGCCCCAACCATGGCCCGAAATCGTGTGCTGCAACGCTGAGTGCTGCCGGGGTAGAGGTGGGGGAGGGGAGGAGGCCAAGCCTGGAAGTTTGGGCATGAAAGCTCCCTGAAGGCACAGAGCTGCCTCCGGGAGCCGAAGGTTTATAACAGTACAAATAAAGATTTTAAAAAATAAGATGAACACGTCCCCTCGTGTGACTCTGTCACACGAACAGGGACCTTATCGGAAACGAGATTTGAACATTTCTATTTTATTTTAACCTCACCCCGCCCGTGGATGACGTTTCCTCAAAAATGTGAAGGCCGCCTGGAAAATTCGCCCGCCCACCAACCAAACGGTTGGGCGGGAAGCAAAAAAATCATATTTAATTAATTGATTAAGGGCTTTAATAGGCCTCTTAACTGACGGCAGGAGCGCTGCTGCCTCTCACATGCGCTCGCCAAGTGAAATATCACAAGAGTGCAGGTGTCGGGACACTCGCCCGATGTTGTCATGCACTGTTTTACTCTTGTTCAGGTCAGGCACGCGCCCGCCCGACCAGAGAACAATCCTGCCCCGCATTGCTTCTCGCAATCTTTCCTTCTAAGTTGCATCACCTCGCACTGCTCAAACTCTGTAAGTCTTTTTGAGTCATTATAGCAACGTGGGAAAGTCCAGGAAAGGTTATCGGGAGTAGCTGGAATGTGGAGTCAAGGCCACAATCAGATTAACCATGATCTTACTGAATGGCGGAGTAGTCAGAGGGGCCCAATGGCCTACTCCTCCTAATTCGTCGGTTCGCATGTTCACATGTTAAAATGCACAGGACTCGAAGATTTAGCAGTTCTTAAAGCTGGTCCCAAAACTTCAAACTCCATTATCAGTGTTAAGGGTAAAATTCACTAGACATCCCCATCCTCACTGTAGTTGCTTTAAGGACAGATTTTGTAGTTTCACTGTGATGAGTGTGAAACTCTTCCTTAAAGTTAAAAATTGAAGTTTAGAACTGCTCAGCACATAGACTGCTTTAGGGCCAGATTTTAACTCTGTGCAAATGGATGGGTTTTGAATGTGTTAAAATCGGCCATCAAGGGCAGAATCTTCCCCTCCTGCCTGTGGCGGGTTGCCTGGAGGGCAGGAGCTTCAAATCTGGAGAGGGGCCAAAAATCGGATTCCTGCCGGGTGGGAAAAAAGTTGGAATTTCACCCCACCTCTTTCATGGTGGCTTGTTGGAGTGTCGAGTATCCTGCTGATCAACATCAGGGACGCTATTTACATGCACAACCATCACATGAGCGTTCATTAAATATGCTGCCCGCCAGAATCATGTTCCAGCTTCCAACCTTGCGTCACACCAGCGGGAATTCATACCAGAAATTTGGAAATGAGTTGCGTGCATTGGTCTGCCCTCACTTCGCTCATGATTTTGAGGTGAGTACAACATTCAAACCTACCTGCAACAGCGCTGATCCAGTTTCCAAGCGATGGCAGTGTAACATCACACTGGTGGGGGTGTAGGGCTGTTCTGTTCACGGTGGGTGCCTCTGTGCTTGGCGAGGACGGCACTGTGCAATGGCTGCACCTTAAACAGAGACCGGCATTGCAACCGGGGTGGGGGGTGGTGTAGGAGAGAATGATGGACACATGGGGGGGGCAGTGGGGTCTGAAGGGGTTGGGAGGTGGGGAACGATGGCCTGCGGACTGCAGTCTGAGGATGGGGGAGCTGGAGCCCGACATGGAAGACTAGAAGGCAGACCCAGTAGAGGGTGAAAGGGGAATCAAACTGTATAAATGGGAGGGGGTTTACGTAGGCTCTAGAATAGGAAGGGGGTGTGAGTTTGTGTGGCAAATGAGGGATGGGTTGCACAGGGACTCATGGCGGGGGGGGTGGTGGGAAATGGGGTAGGAAGGGAGACTGTGTTGTGATCAGTCATGAGGGAACAGGAGAGCTCATTGAAAGACAGTCATAGTCCCTGGGCTGGGACCAACAGGTTGGAGTGAGAGATTAAAGGCAGTCCTGGAGCCTTGGGCATCTCACAGTCAGGGCGACAGTTTAGAGGCAGTGTTGGGTCTCTGTGGACTTGGCAGTCAGGGTGGGAGATTAAAGGAAGTCCTGGGCCTTTGTGGGCCATGCTACATGGCTGTGTGTGGCACGCAAGCCAGGGAAGGGCAAGGCCTTTGTGCTCAGTTGGGACAAGGCACATCTTGGTGTTCACAGTTGGCAGCAATAGGCTAGTCTGGCTCGGTACTGGGCAGCAGATGGAATGTTCATGGTAAGGGGAGCATCTGCAGCCTGTAAATGGGGAAACTGTAATCAGTCGACAGGGAGGAGGACGTTTGAATGGTGGAACCTCAACTCAATGCTCCCTCTTGAAGGTGTTGATCCAATTGAAGAGGAGAATCAGGGCCCGGCACTACCTAGCGCAGTTTCGAGAGGAGGCCCCCGCCTGAGGTTCATGGTCCAGGGGAGCCCCAGCAAGAACCAGAGAAGGTTAGACCCATCCCACGGAAGTGACCCACGCTGCCTGATGACTGCTATGCCCTGTTGTCAGAGATGACCTTGGCGGACATCCACCACAGGCCTGAGGCCTGGAGGGCCCTGGCCTGCTAAGGATCTCCTGCTCAGGGGCAGATGCACCCTCCTCAGCCTGACCAGCTGGAGTTGATGGGGTCACAGGCAGAGGAGATTCGGTGTGGCTGGACACCCTTGGAGTGTCCAGTGTGGTGGCCCCCGGGGTGTCCGGCTGATGCTGATCCTTCCTGTGGGTGCCTGAGGGACCCTCTCTGACTGCTTGAAGAGAAGGAACACCTGGAGGGAGGTCAAGGTGACCCACCCCCTCTCGCCTAATCACTGATGGATCCCACCAATTTCTATAGGTGGTGGATTGCAGATCCGAACGCAAATCCTGTAGGATCTGCTAGACCAAAGATCGCGAAGACAGGCTCCACTCTTCCCATGGTAACTTGAGGCGCTCGCATGTTGGAGTCATGACATCAGACAGAACATGGATGGGCTGTTCCATCCTTCGCTATAGTCTGTTGACTGCCTCTCCCACTAACGTTGGGTGAGATCCCTGAGCAGTGTAACCCTTTGAGTGTATGATGCCATGAAGAGAGTGTGAGATTGGAGTGAGGTGAAGGTTACTGTTACCCTGGTGGAGTGGGTGAGAGCATTCATCCTCTTCCTGCACTGGGTGGCATTTCTGGGGCGGGTACCAGGTGAGCTGACCTCCTCTGCGACTGCCTCCCAGGCCGGCAGACTTCCTGGATCCATCCCCGGGGAGAGGACATCCTGGTGTTGGCACACTCCTCTTATCAAAGCCTTGAGGGAGTTGTGGCTAAACTACAGGATGGCCTCGCCTTGTGTGCAGCCATCTCGAGACATCTCCTGAAGGCAGCTGGGCTGGAGAGCGTGAGTGGGTGTGTTCGGGTCTGTTTAAACATGGTGCCCGGGCCCTCGATCTCATTAGGGAATTGCAGGGCGGACGAATCCGTTCCTGAGCTGCCGTGTGGTTTGGAGAGATACTCTCCCATGCGTAATTAATTAGCTTCCGAGCATGAAATCAGGCGGGATTTCCCACCACTCCGACCAGCGGGAAACGTGCTGCGGAACCCACTCACCACGGCACTTAGGGTGAAATTTTCCATTTTTGAAACGAAGTTTCTAACTTTAGAGTGGGACTATCTGCCGCGCCAGCTGCTTTCTAACGCTAATCCATTCATCACCTGCGGGGCAAATTTCCATGCATCCATTGGTATAACTCAGTGCTGTTCACTGTAAGCACAGATACCTGTCATACAACCGAAGCATCAAAGCTTCCATCTGATTTGAATACAAAAGCCATTTTCACGTTATTCAATCTTTTCATTACTAAGCATTAAGCTGCAAAGGTGGAAGAGTGTGGAATTGTTTCCAAGCATTAAATAAGCCTACAGTGTGACTATGTGAAGCTGTTACTCTCCTGACTGGTAACCATGGCAATCGCTGTTGGGCAATTCTGCAAGCATTGCATGACCCACATGTCAGCCGATGTCATGACTGAGTTATTTACAACCACTCAATATATCGTTCTCTTACAAACCTCGCCTTGTGGCAATTGTCACTGGGAAAGATTTTTCACTGCCTTCACCTAGGATTAATGGAGTGGTCACTGCTTCATAATTGGGATCCAGAGCTTTACCGCTCCGGTAACATCACCAACGCGGCCTGAGTCCATTGTAAAAGGGGCCTGCCGCTGGCTGTTCAAAGCGCCCACCTATTTCAGGAGATAGGCCCTTTAAAAATGGAACACGGGGTCCTTTGGTATAAAATGCAGTCTGAATGATTACTGTTGTTGGAACTGGACGGTTTGTGTCAAATTATTTTTGGGGAAGCAGGATTCTGGGTCATTACAGCCAAGTGGCTCCCAAACTGTCTGGATCAGGACCAGCACTCCCCCAGCCTCGACTTACCTGGCTGGTGACTGCCAAGGCCCAATCTTGAGGCCTGGAACTGGCCAGCTGCACCACATGGCTGTTTGACTCCGCAGCTCATCTGGTAAATTTAAATCAGACGAGAGGCTCACGATTTTGGGGGCCTCTGCACCACCTGAACAGCTGGTCAGCCAGCACCTTTTGCCAGGAAAATCTATACCCACAAAATGAAAATTAATGGTAACTTACCATGGATTTCCTGTGTTTTATCCACTATTTGTAACACACTGGTTAACAGGTCACTAATAAATTCTTGCTTGTACTATATTAACTTAGCCATTTTAAACAGGTTAACGGCTATGTTGAAGTAGCAGAGATGAAAAGTTGAAACAGTGCATTAGAAAATAGTGCTGTGAACAAATTAAACCCCTGAGTTCTTTTCAAGCTCACTGCAAGTGAATTAGATTCAATATTTGTTGGGGGGGGGGGCGGAAATAGACTGAATAATCTGAAGCAAATTACAGAGAAAATCAGCAAAAAAGTACACTTGATGGTACCACAGAAAGCTCATTCACCCTGGAAGATTAAACTGCTCCACAGTGCGTGGTAAACTGTTTATATTAGATGTAGCTTTATTGAGGTAATATTGGTGTTTGGCTTAGCATCACATACAGCTATGCCAACAGGAAACCTGACAAAATATTTGACTCTGTGGAGCTGGAATTTCCCTGGAGATGGCAGATATCTGAGGCTTAATCCATATCTGAACACTGTTGATTAAAGCATTTTGATTAAAGACTTGGCATTGATCAAAAATTGTAAAATGTAAGCACATATTTCTAACATCTTAAACTAAATGTACAACAGTAAACATTGGTCAAGTGCATACGGGACTATACAATGTTAAGGCAATCACATTGGAAAGAGGTCAGAAGTTTGCCTGATGTGAGAAATAGAAGGGTAGGGCTGGTTAGTTCAGTTGGCTAGAGTGTGTTCTTAATAATGCCTCTGGCGCAGTTTCAAACTCCATATCAGCGGAGGTAGATCTTGGGGCCTGCTCTTCTACTCACCCCATATGGCTTCATTGAGCCATGACTAACAATTCTTGGACAACAGAGGGCACCCCATGAAGAAAAGGAAATAGAAGGCATCACACTGATGAAGAACAGGGCGCTTTTCCAAGGTTTGAGCAAAACATTTATCAACAGAGAAATTATTCATCAAATTATGGAAGACTGTTAGATCATCCATTGGTTTCATCATCGCTGGTCACATTACACAAGTGGGTTAATTTCCATTGGAGGTTCTGACAACTACAGGAATGGACAGTAAGGCCTGGGTGCAAATAGACCAGTTGAGATTCTTTGTTCCTTAGAAATACTTTGACAACTGCTTAGATGTCATTCTATTCAATTCCGTCAACTTGGTCAGGAACAGGCAGGCAGACTATAAAATGCCTCTTAAACTTTACTATGATGGCAGTTGCACTTATGTGGACAAGAGCAGGTCAGAGGCTGGGTATTCTGTGGCAAGTGGCTCACCTTTTGACTCCCCCAAGGTAAAGCATGCCCTCCACTTGCCTGGAAGAGTGAAGATGCAACATCATTCAAGCTTGACAACACCCGCAAATAAAGCAGTTCATTTGATTGACATTTCACACTCTAACCCGTAACATCCATTATCTCCACCATTGGGCGTACCATGGCTGCAGCCTGTACCATCTACAGGTTGAGCTGCAGAAACTCAATTCGTCTTCTATGGCAGCATGTCTCAAACCTGCCACCCACTTCTGATGATACTGAGCCAATGAGAATATTTGCTGTAGAGCAGTCAAACTTTCAATGCTGTCCAGCACCACCTTCACTACAGCAGCCTTCAACCGGAGATAGGATATCAGGCTGCGCTTCCTCTGGTCTTCTCCATCCACATTGAATTTCCACATTTTTGCACGTCACTTTATTTCACTCTCTTACTCTTCGAGTCATGCTGAAGTTTTCCAAAAACTGCAGATGCCTTTTAAACCTGTATAAAGTTTTCTCCTGCTTTACTACATGACTTTAAATTGCACACAAACTATAATTATCTGATCCTCCCACACCCTGCTCCCCTGAATTAGGTCTAAGCTCACTCAGAGCCGTCAATGAATGGGCAAATGTGCTGACCCAGGGAAATTGTAGGCCACCAGCAAATTATACTCCTGCCTAGACTTACACTGGCTCTGAACCATGTAAGGTTGAATTTCAGTTGGCCCTGTCTTGTTATAAACGTGGTGATGGAATAGTCAGTATCGTCAAGTAATGTGGGGCAAAATCGCCCAAAGGATTATTGTGACCAACAAGCCAACAATGAAAATACACAAATTATTGGAGAGACATTATCTGGTCATGGGCTCAGTAGTTTGCACCTTCTGTTCAAAATAAGACTACAAAATGAGAAACAAGTTCAGTCAATGTTGGAATTGAAAGGCAGCTTCATCAGCATCTGTGAAGGAACAAGTTGGTGAATGCTCTGGGTCTAAACAATCTAGCAAATGCTTTCTCTCCCTCTGACTGTTTGGGGTTGATAGTACACTCCCCAGTCGTGAGAATGCCCATTTATTGTTCTTCAGTTCAATCCAGATGGCCTGATTTGATGATCCTTCTAGCACATGATCCCTCCTCACAACCAGTTTCTTTCACCAAAATTGTCCCCTCTCCCTCTTTTACCTCCCACTGCGGACCTGACGCCAGCGGGCACTGCCACAGACGGGGCAGGAAAATCTGGAGAGCCGTTAAAAGTCAACAGCTCTCCAAATTTTCCCGTCCTGCCTGCGACAATGCCCAACCGGGTCGAGGCTGGAAAATCCCACCCATTCCATCTGAAAGCCCGGCAACCAGGAATGCTGAGCTTCCGTTCCTTCCCTGCTTTAAGTCATTTTTCAATAATGGGCGGAGTTGTCCGAGCCCGCTGGAGGCGGGCGTGATAGGTGGCATGGGCAGAAACGATGTCGGGACCCACACCACGACGGCGTGAAGGCAGGTCGTGACCTTCCGCTCAGCCTGCCGACAGCGGGCTGCGTTTCCTGCCATTGGTCGGCGGGGAGCTAATTGTAATACATTAGCATATAATTAAAAGGCCATCCCGCCAGGCTCTAGGAATCCCACCATATCGTCCGTCTACGTCAATGGGAAAGCACATCCTGGTGACCTAGCTGTGTGCCTGATGGTCTACAGAGACTGTAGAAGACGGAGGAGAGAGTGACTGAGGCTCCTGGCTGTGCAAAGGCAGGAGCAGCAACCTCATGAAGATGGGGCAGCAGGAGATCCTTCACACACTGCCCAGGAGCGACAGTGAGCCGTGGCTGGTCAGTGCCTAGTGACACCCAGGGTCTATAGACGCCGCCTGCCATTCCTGCAGATGTCTGAGAGCCAGTGTCACCAAAGACTGCACATGTCTAGGGAACTGGTCGCTCACATCTGCCACTTACTGCAGGACTTGACACCAAGGGGACATGGAGGGCATCCACTGCCAGTGGCTGTGAAAGTGACTGTGGTGCACAATTTCTATGCCAGTGGCTCCTTTCAGGGCTCCACAGGTGACCTCTGTGGGATTTCACAATCCGCCACCCACAAATGTATCCATGAGGTCACGGATGCATCTTCTCCATGGCAACAACTTTGTGCATTTCGCCCGGGACTGGGACAGCCAGGATGCCAGGGCCATTGGACTCGCCCCGATCTCGGGATTCCCACAGGTGCAGGGTGCGATTGGCTGCACTCATGTGGCGCTCAGGTCTCTGTCGCTACACTCAGTGACTTCATCAACCACAAGGGCTTCCACTCACTGAATGTGCAGCTGGTGTGTGACCACCAGAAACACATCCTGCAGGTATGCGCACAGTTTTCAGGGAGTGTGCACGATGCCTACATCCTCAGTCACTCACAGATCCCTGCAGTCTTCCAGGGTGCACAGAGGCTGCAGGGTTGGCTCCTTGGGGACAAGGGTTACCTACAGAGGCCGTGGCTGATGACACCCGTTTGGCGGCCTCAGACTGCAGCAGAGCGATGCTATAATGAGGCTCATGCTGCAGTTCACAACCTGGTGGAGCAGACCATCGGGATGCTGAAGATGAGGTTCCGGTGCCTGGACCGGTCTGGTGGAGTCCTGCAATACTGTCCCGCAGAGGGTATCACACATCATCATCGTCTGCTGCACCCTTTACAACCTGGCGCTGCAACGGGGAGAGGAGCTGGCTGAGGAGGAGATGGAGGAGCTGCACGTCTCCTCTGATGAGGAGGATGCCGACGGGGATGAGGGCGAGGGGGTCCTCGGTGGTGATGATGATGGGGATGAGGGTCTCACACTGGCTAGATGAGGCAGGTGCACTCAGGAGGCCCTCATAGCTGCCAGATTTGTGGAGGATGATGATGACATGCAGTGAGGTGACCCCATAGATCCTCACATCGCAGTTGTGAAGGTTTGACTGAGAGAATGCTCCTGTCATGGAGATGCAGTGGAGGCCCTAATAGTCATTCAATCGCAGGAGGATGATGACAACATGCAGTGCGGACACTCCATAGATCTTCACATGGCCTCTGAGAATGTCTGACTCCTGTCTGGCCGAGGGCAGCTCGCTTATGCTCCATGATCAGGGCCATCTCAGAGACGCAACCATGAAACTTTAGACGCATCTGATGCTGTGTCCGCCTTCAGCACCTCAGCCCTTCAGGAGCTGGTGCACAGCATCACTGGTCACAGATGCTGGTGTGATGGGGGCCAGCCCCACCTTAAAGGTGCTGAGAGCACACAGAGAGTATGAGAGAACTCTGTGGCACCTGCCCACTACATTCTGGCAGCAATGACCAGCACTGCCAAGGTGCAGGCATCAGTAATGTGTCCAGGGAGTGTGAGGCTGTGGTCTGAAGGCTGCACAGAGCACAGGGAAGAGGCCCTGGACTGAGACACCTGCCTTTATCTTGTGCAGAAAGGTTTCACATCTGAGTGACATGAACACTGCTCATCAGAACAAGGAGCCATTGGCAGGGAGACATTCTTAGGAGTTTATTGACAATAGTGAACAGTATGTACAAGTGATCAACACCCGTGCCCAGGCTGTGCAACCACTTTTACCTAACTGTCCTAACCCTGCCGCTACATCTTGGTGCTCCCGGGACATCCACAGCGGAGGTGGAGGCAGCCTGCTGACTGTGACGCCCTGCCTGTGATGACTTTGGTGGGCGTCCTCAGGAGGGCCGAGACTTGGAGGGCCCTGGCCTGCTTTTGGTGTCCTGCTGTGTGGCAGTGGCACCCTCCTTGGCCTGTGAAGCTGGATCTACGGAGGTCACTGTAAGATAGGATTCGGATGGGCCGGTCACTCCCAGAGTCACCTGGGTGGATGGCCCCGGAGTGTGGACCTGCTGATCCTCCCCCCTATGGGTGCCCGAGGGCCCCAGGCTGATTCTGTGAGCGGAAGGGGTAGCTGGAGTGAGATCGAGCTGCCCAGCACCCCTCTCACGTACACACTGTTGGAGGCCAACTATGCCATCAGCGATGGAGTTAAGCCCACGCAGCAGTACAGGAGTGACATCCTGGTCCAAGGTCTCCATGGAGGCCGCCATCCTGCCAGTGTTGACCTCGGTGCATTGGCAATGCCAGCGCTATCACCTCAGCCTGCAGATGGACAGAGTCCTCCATCGTGCCTTGCAATCTGAGGAGTGCACCGGACATCCCTTCCTGATGTTCCCGAGTTTGCCTTTGCAGCTCCAGCAACTGTGACATGACCAAATCCAGAGTCTCGTCATCTCACTCCAACTCAACAACGTTCTGGCCTCCAGCAGTCCTCCGAGTGCCGGGGACCTGGGAAGTCCCTGCCTCCGTCTGCTGTAGATCAGAAAGTGCAAGGTACTCATGAGATTGTGATCCCGAGGCTACTCTAAAGCTTGGTCCCACCGAGGTGTGTGTCTCTGCGCTGGTGGAGGGTGTGGGTGAGCGCTGTGACGGGACTTCAGGAAGGGTGCCTTCAGATTCTTCTTCAAAGGTTTCTTCGGAGCTTGATTGGAGGCTCTGGGTCATGGACTCTGTCGGCTGTTTGGCAGATGTGCCTGCGAAAGCAAGAGGAGATAATTAGTGCCTGGCAGTGGCCTGTGAAAGAGGACACATCACTCACAGTATGGTTATCTGATGGATGTTACACTGCTGGATCCTCACTTGGTAGAGCAGCACCGACCTCACCGTCAGCACAGGACCGGTCCCGGTCATCGCCGGCCAGCTGGATGGCTCTGTTTTCAAATTGTGTCAGAACTTTGATTTCCAGCATCCCTCCACCTTTCTGTGACCTTTCCCTCCTGTTGTGAGCCAGTTTGTCCTGCATAGATAGAGATGGGGAGAGTGTATCAGGACGCCTGCCGGGCCAAATGGTAAGTGTGCCTGACCTGTGTGGGTGGTCCCATGGACAGGATGAGGACAATGACGATGTGTGTGAGAGAGTGAATGGTGATGTCCCTTGCACTGGCAGTGAGTGAGGGCCCTGTGGGTGTGTGATGGGTTTATGAGTGTGTGAGGTGGGAGTGATGATAAGAGTGACTTACTCTGGCGGAATAGAGGAGATCATTCATCCTTTTGCGGCACTGGGTGGCTGCCCCCCTCTGCAGGGCATTGGCACTGACCACCGCTGCCACTGTCTCCCAAGCCGGGTTGGTGACATTGCTGCCCATCCTGCAGCCAGGGCGGGGGTAGAGCACATCCCGTTGGGCCTCCACGGCAACCAGCAGTCACTCGAGGGACCTGTCATTGAAGTGGGGGGCTGCAGTCTTTTTGCCTTTGCTGGCCATGTCTCCCAGGCAGTGATGGTGAGCTGGTGGCGATGAGCGCTTTGCTGGCGGCTGCCTTTTAAAGATGGCGGTCAGGGTGATGCAACAGCGTGGTGAAGGCGAGCGGGCGAATGAGAGCCTGCCCGCCATGGAAACGGTGTGCTTCGCAGGAGTGAATATATAATGAGGTGGGCTTCGGAATACACGGCGTGAAAACCCGCCATTTTCATCGGCGGGTAGAACTCCATTTTATCTGCCCGCTGCCGCATTTAGTACAATTCTAGGAAAATTCTGCCCAATATCTATGAAATCATTATTCCAAGTGTCTCTCTGTGCCCTCAGCTCAGCTGTCTTATTCATTGGATTCCTTGCAATGAAGTATATACAATTCAGCACTGCTAAACTCCTTTGTTGCCTATTTTTCTAGCTTTTTTTCCCACTGTCTTCCACACTTCTTACTAATTTTTTGCTGCTTATTTCCGGCTTTCTTCTCTCTCTTCTGAACCTATCCTCAGGCTTCCATCCCCCCGCCAAGCTTGTTCAAAATTCCCGAACAGCACCCACAAGCCTACCTGTGACAATTTGGGTCCCAGTCCTGTGGCGATGCAACTTGTCCTGGTACAGGTGTCGCCTCCCCCATAACCAATCCCAATGCCCCAGGAATCGAAAGCCCCCTGCACCATCTCTTCAGATATGCAATCAGCTGCTCTACCTCCTATTTCTATGCTCATGAGCATGTAGTGCTGGGAATAATCCTTTCAGGTCCTACTTTTTAATCCCCTTGCCAGCTCCCTCAAATCCGCTTCTAAGACCTCATCCCGCATCCTACCCATGTCATTGGTACAATCTCCGCGGTTCACCCTTCCCCCTCCAAATGCTCTGCAGCAGCTGAATGATATCCTTGACCCAGGGAAACAATGTACCATCTTGGGATCCCATCTGTGGTCACAGATCTGCCTGACATAACTATTGAATGCACTGTCACTATTTGCTTTTTGATCTTCCTCATCCTCCCCTCTTGTACAGCCGAGCCACCCATGGCATTCGCAGAATCACTCTGATTGTATTCCCCCACAGGGCTATCGTCCTTATCAGTATTCAGAACTGAATATCAGTTAAAGAGAAAGGTGCACTCAGGAGTCCTGCTCTATCTCCCTGGTCAGCCTTGACTGTCCAACGGTTACACATTCGCTCTCTGTCTGTGCACTCTTATGCTGCGGAGTAATCACCTTCTGAAACCTGCTGTCCATGGAGCTCTCAGCCTCTCAAATGCGCCACAGTCACACTTGCTGATGCTCAGTTCCCCAAAACTGGAGCTTGAGGTCCTCCAGTTGACAACACTTCCTGCATCCATCCTCACCAGCTTTCTGCTTGGTGATGAACTGGAAAACAGTCTTTTTTTCCCTGCTTGGTATAGCAGCACCTGTTGTTGGTCTTCTTCCACAAAACCACAAAAGCTGACTGCTTTTGAATGTCTGTAGATATGTACACAACAGGAACAGCTGCCTCCTCCTTTGTTAAAGGTGTTAAAACTTGCATCTTAATTTCAATAATTTTTGACCTGGGCCCCAGTCCTCATGGCTACCAGCTCGCATGGGCAAATTTCATAGAAGGACATGTCCCCCACTCCAAACTGCTCTATTTTACCTTGAATTAAAGGAGACAGTTTAAGACATAACCATCCAGTAATCATAGCACCTTACTGTTGGATGATTCTTCAAAAGCACTCTCATCATGGTTTTGTTATCAATAAGTACTGACTCAAATGCCAGTGCAGTCTCAATGGCCGCAGCTGCCAAGTTGTCACAAAAATGTCTCGATGTTTGACACAATTATCTGGCAACGACCCATGGACAATTGTCTTCAGAGATTCCAGGTCTTCTGGAGTCATATGCGAAACTGTTGCTAGGATACTTGCTGCACTGCAAGACTTAGATTGCAAAGCTTATTGATGAGTTGAAAATAAAACATTGAATTTACAGCAAGAAAGCTTTAGTCTGTGCTGCAAAATACTTTGAATTTAGCAGTCCCAACTATTTTGAAACAATGTTGATTAGGGAATTTTCATCTCCAGAAGCAATCAGCAGCACTAAATTTATGAGAGATTGATATGGAGATTCTGGTAACCCAAGGGTAGTGATTAAGTTCTTTGAAGCAAAGCACTTGTAAATGATCAGATCCAATTATAAACTGGGATGGATCATGTTGATGAGATTATGTGTGCTCAGAGCTGAGACTTCTCACAATTATATGAGCTGCATTATTTTGGCAAAAATCTGACAAACAAGTTGCTGGTTAGCCAAACATTAGGCCAATTTTTAACACCAAAAAACAAATTGAACCATCACATTATAATTATTTAGTCAACAGCTGTTAAGTGCTTACATTGTTACTACAGCAAAGTTCTTTTGCCATTTACTTATATACAGATAAATGGACAAATCATTTGTGAGATGTTAATGACATTACAGGGTGAATTTTAGGCTTTTCGGAGGGGGCGGGAGTCCGACCCAATGTGTAGTTTGAAGACTCCCATCCCAACTTTTAAAGACTGTGAAGTAAAACATTTTTTGGCCAATAAGTGGCCACCTGGCGGGAGGTCAGCCAACCACCTACAGCCACCTGTGGGCAACGCACCCAAACGGGATTCCAGGGCAGACATCCAGGCAGAGAAAGGTCAGGCTGGGAACCAGAGGTCAGCCAGAGCCACCCATTTAAAGGACCCTGGCGTAGGTTGGTGGCAGCTGCACAAAAATTAGTGGTGTGGAGGCAGAAGTTTGGGCCAAAAAACTAGTAAACTTTTGGAGCAGCAGCGGGTAAGAGCTTGTTTCATATTTTGTTAATTATTGTGCCAGCAGTGTATTGGTCGGAACCCTTGCCAGGAGGAAAGAACATTTGAGCACACCTGTCCAATTCTCCTTATGAATAACAAGTGTTTAGGAAAAGACTCAAATTCAATTCTTTAGCTCCCTTTGTCTCTCCACAGAGGCTGGAAGACCACCATATGGTGGAGAGAGCGGAGGGGCCAGCTGCTGAGGGGCCCAGGCCAAGGGCGGCCTCACAGTTTGATGATGGCTCCCTGCGAGTCCTCCTCCAGGCTGTGAGTAATCAACAGGAGGTCCTCAGGCCTGCTGATGGGAAGAGGAGGTCTCCCAGTCCGACCAAAGTAGCCGGGGCAGAGGCCACAGAGGTAATAAGCGGCCATGGGGCCAAACGTAGGAAATGGCTACAGTGTTGTAAAAGGCTCAATGAACTCTTATGATCTGCAAGGGTGAGTGCGTAACCTTATTTATTTTTTCTTTATTTATTCTTCCATGGGTTGTAGGCATCCATGGTTAGGCCGGCATTCATTTCCCATCCCTAATTGCTGTTGAGAAAGTGATGGTGAGCTGCCTTCTTGAACCGTTGCAGTCCATGTGGTGTAGATACTCCCACAGTGCTGTTAGGAAGGGAGTCCCAGGATTTTGACTCAATGACAGTGAAGGAACAGTGATATATTTCCAAGTCAGGATGGTGAGTGACTTGGAGGAGAACTTGCAAGTGACAGTGTTCCCACACGTCTGCTGCCCTTACCCTTCTTGATGGTAGAGGTCGTGGGCTTGGAAGGTGCTGTTGAAGGAGCTTTGGTGAATTGTATATGGTTCACACTCTGCTACTGTGCCTCGGTGGTGGAGGGAGTGAATGTTTAAGGTGGTGGGTCGGGTGCCAATGAAATGAGCTGCTTTGTCCTGAATGGTATCAAGCTGAGTGTTGTTGGAGCTGCATCAGGAGAGTATCCTGCCACACTCCTGACTTGTACCTTGTAGATAGTTGGACAGGCTTTGGGAAGTCAGGAGGTGAGTTACTCTCTGCAGAATTCCCAGCCTCTGACCTGCTCTTGTAGCCATTGTATTTATAGGGCTCATCCAGTTCAGGGTTGTCAGGGTCCATAGCCTTTGCAGTATCCAGGGCCTTCAGCTGTTTCTTAATAGCATGTGGAGTGAATCGTATTGGTTGAAGTCTGACATCTGTGATGCTGGAGACCTCAGAAGGAGTCCGAGATGAATCATCCACTCAGCACTTCTGGCTGAAGATTGTTCAAATTTTCAACCTTCTCTTTTTCACTGATGTGCTAGGCTCCCCCAACATTGAGGATGGGATATTTGTGGAGTCTCCTTCTCCAGTGAGTTGTTTAATGGTTCTCCATGATCTATGAATGGGTGTGGAAGAGTTTAGATCTGATCCATTGGTTGTGGGATCGCATGCTGCTTCCACTGTTTGGTGTGCAAATTGTCCTGTGTTAGCTTCACCAGGTTGACACATCATTTTTAGTTATGCCTGGTGCTGCTCCTGGAATCCTGCACTCTTCATTGAACTAAGATTGATCCCGCGCCTAATGGTAATGATAGAGAGGAGTCTCAGGACAGGGGACAGAGAGAGGGAGCCCAGAGAAGGAATCTAGGGAGAGGGGACAGGGAGAGGACCCAGAGAGAGAGTGACAGGAACAGGGAAGGAGCCACTGGGAGGAGACCACCCGGTGGAGGATACCACTGGGAAAAGACCACCAGGAACAGACATCACTGCGGAGAAGGGCAAAGAAAGAGGCTCCATGCAGTGTAAGTGCTGCAGTCATCAGGCTCCAAGTAGTGAGAACTTGGGAGGAGCCCTGGAGAGCTGAAAAGGCAGCAGAGAGTAGGTGACTCCATGCTGCAGGCCGCTGGGGCAAAGGTAACCTTTTGGAGCAGTGGCGTTCTGCTCAGCATGGCTGAAGAGCTGAAGCTGTGCCTGTGAGTTGATGCTGGAGTGCAGACTTGGGAATCCAGGGGAATGGGGTCTCGGGAGAAGAGACTAAAACCCTGTGAGGTAAGCTGTCATGGAGGCAATGTGAGTCAAAGCGACTTTTGAAGAGAATTCCAAGGCTAGATTTTCAAAAGGAAGGAGTAAGGACTTGCAGCTCCTCATTAGGGAGACAGGGTTTTAATGAGATTGTGTAACTCACATTGAATGCTGAGAGCTGGGTGAGAAACCTGTGGGATCCATCTTGGTCTCATTTGCTATTTAACGTGTAGCATGGGTGTTAGACCACTGTTTGCCTGTTAATTCACATTTACCTCATATTAATCCTGAATGTTAGGGTTTAAGATAGGTATTATAAATTTTTACCTTTCTGACCTTGGATAGCAAAGTTTATTTTGTGGCTTTATTCTCTTAGTGTGTACCTGGGATCTCAAACTTTGTCAACTTTAAACAAAGGGACACTGGTCCCTAGCCAGATCGTAACATAAATTTGGGGATTTATAGGAGATTCCTATTAGCGAATCTCGCATCTCGCTGGCATCCTAAGCATCCTGTGCACCAGCTTGTGCAGCTGGTTGCGTGACTCATCCCCCTCATCATCACACTCATCCTCAGACTCTTCATCAGAGGATGGGGTTCGCTCCATTAGACATGACATTAGGAGACATCCCTCCTCTGCCAGGCCTTCCCCTCTCTGGAGTTCCAAGTTGTGCAAGGCAGAGCTTACCACAGCCGTGAGTGAGACCAGAGCAAGAGAGCATTGAAGAGCACCACTTGACCGGTCCAGATCAATGGTCTGCTCAGTGATGGCCCTGGTGGAAGTGTGGCACTCGTTGTACCTTCTCTCCGGTTCAGGCACAGACTTCAGACTGGGGTCATGAACCATCTCTTCAGGAGGTATCCTTTGTCACCGAGAAGCCAAACATCCAAGGGTTCCAGTCCACAGAACATCGCTGGAACCTGGGAGTATCTCAGTATGTAGGCATCATGGTTGCTGCCAGGATAGTGTGTGCGCACCTGCATTATCATTTGCCTATGGTCACATACAAGCTGCATATTGATGCAATAGAAGCTGTTTCTGTTAACGAATGCCCCTGGCTGTCTAGACTGCCACACGTGTGCAATCTATTACCCCTGCACTTTTGGAAATCCTGTAATGTTAACAAAGCCTCTGGCTCTGTCTGCCTGACTGGCGTTGTCATTGCTAAATGAAATGAACTCATGGACATGCCTGAATACTGCACCTGTAAGAACCTTTATACAATGATGGGCCGCTGGCTGCAAAATCCCACAAAGGTCTCCAGATAATGCCTGAACTGACACTGAGGTGTAAAAATTCAGGGCGACTGTGACTTTCAATGCCACAGGCATAGGGTGTCCACCTGTACAATTTGAGGCAATCTCCCCAGTCAATATGTCACATTGTGATGTGATTGTCTCCCTGGAGATATGCAGGTCTTCTCAGGCACTGGTGCTCTGCCATTTGGAGGTATGTCATCCTTTGCTGATATACTCTGTTGCCAGGATAGTACCTTTGCCTACCTGCTGCTATCTCTCTGCCACAGGCCCTTGCTCAGCAGCAGGTTTCACAACTTCCTGGACCACCGGGTGCACCTGTCTTTGGCCAGTTTCGCTCCTCCTTCTCCTCGCTGGAAGAAGAGCATCGTCCAGAATGGAAATTGCCCCTGGGGACACCATTTTCAGGGTCCAACACTGGAGTACAAAAAACTCACTTAACACCTATCTCTAGGCGTCCTTCCCTAACAATATCGCCCAGTGATGGCTGAAAATAATTATTAAAGTAATTTGCAACACAAACTCTCCCACTTTTATGTTTTTGGTTATCAGGTTCACTTTATCCGGCGAATGCTAGCTGCACCCTGGACATTAGCACATTAGTTGGTGCTTGAAACAATATAGGCAGGGAGATCGATCAACTAAACAAACACTGGTGGTTTATTGGGACTAAGAACAGAGCACGAACACCATGTGTGCTTCTTCAATCACCTCCAGCTCTAGACTTCCAGTTACTCAAGAAGCCTGCGCTGTGTAGCGATTGGTCGATACAGTCACATGGTCAACTAACTACATTCTCTTAAAGGCACATAGCACGGTATTTTACCACACCCACCTTCTCCAGCAAACTCTTCTGCCAAAGTCAAACATGGCCCTGCTTGCAGCCTTTTTATCTGCCTTTGTAACGCCTCCTCATACCTAGCATAACTCCCTCCGAACGTTTTTCACATGCACCCACCAAGAAATGGGGTAGACGATGTACAATTTCAGTCAATTGGCCCATTAGCAAACTTGTAAATTAGGGCAGAATTTTGATTTCGGTGGGCCGGTGTGTTCGGAGGGTTGGGAAAGGTGCCACCACCCATGATCGGCCCCCAACCCAAGTAAGGCCCACCGAGCATGAACAGCGGCTCTCCATTGGCCAGGAAGGGGTGGGGGAGGAGGAGGGGGAGGGGGAGGGGGCCTGTTGGTGGCCGGGCCCAATGGCAATTTATAGGTATAAATTAAGGATTCAAACGCAGCTGCAGACGCCAAGCGGGAGGGCAGGTCAGGTGAGCACTCGGCCCCCTCTCCGGTTTTCTGATGAATGCCTCACGGTTCTCCTGGTGGAGCTGGCTGCCAGGAGGGACATCCTTGTCCCCAGGGATGGAAAGAGGAGCTTGGGACGTGGCAGCGCTGGTCAGCAGCCATGATGATGTGCGGCGCACCTGGGTCTAGCGCCGCGAGAGGTTCAACAACCTGCCACGCTCAGGAAGGGTGAGTAATGTGTTGGTATAGGTCAGTGCGTTGAGGTGTTAAGGGCTGGCCGTCCCCCCACATTGTGGAGCTCAGGGGTGCTAGAGTCTGAGTGCCAACTGTCCGTGATGCCAGAGCCGGCCAAGGGGGTGAGTCCTGGCTGCTCGGACTGAGTGCCTTGTGGCTTGAGGGCCATGACTGGGGTTGGCCAGGCTGCAATGGCGCTGCAGGTAGAGAGTGGAATCAATGCTCCTCTGTCCTTTCAGGAGGAGACAAACCATAACAATATTGAGAGGTCGTGAACCGGCGGAGACCCTGCAAACCGCCTAATCCTATCCAGATACGAGCAAGACGCTTGGAGCCGGCCACAGAGAGGCTGGGATGTCAGATGAAGGTAAGAGTGCGGTGCACAGAGGTGAGAGTTTCGGGTGGTGCAAATGTTCTTGTGTAGCCTTATCATTGATGGGAGCCTCAAAACTGATTCCCCATTGATCACTGAGACGATGGCACCATGATGCAGATCCCCATTGTCTCACCAGGGTGCCGGGCATGCACACTGACAGTGTGATGACTCAAACTAATAACATGTCGCTGTTCTCCCTTAGATTCGCCACCATGCACCCAATCGCAGGACCCGGAAGAGCCACCCCTAATGGCAGAGGACAACCAGGCTTCAGGTGCACCCGCGTCACCCCCGCTCTCTGAACCAGGCACCAGCGCAGATACCAGCACTTCAGTGGGCATTAGATCTTCGGCTAGGATGTTGGTGCACAGCGGTGAGGGCACTTCACACTCGTTTGAGGTGCAGGCAGAGGCAGAGAGTGCTCATGGTGCCGGCAGTCGGAGGAATGCTGGAGACCAGGATGATGCTCACTCGAAGGCTGATGATGGGTCTCTGGAGTTATCCATTAGGCAGCAGATGCTGGAAGTCCAGCAGGATGTGCGGGAGAATCTGGCGGAGATCCATGAGAGTATGCATGGCATGGACTCCGTTATGGAGGAGTCCATGTGGAGCGTGAGCACTGTGGTGACCCTCATGGCCGAGCACACTGCCTCCTCCATTGAGAGAGTGGCGACTCTCATGGAGAGGCAGCTCCAGGGACAGAATCAGGGGTTCCTGGAGTACCGCTCGGACCTGCAAGCCCTCACACAGGCACTGACCTCAGGTGGTCAGTGTCCGTGTGTGCGATGGATGGGGCATTGAGTATCCCAGCTAGGTGCCTGTCATGGCCTGAGTATGCTTCAGCTTTTTTATTTAAAGTGGTACAGGGTACACCAGTATGTAATGCTGGACACGGATGGCTCGAAACTTTATTGCACAGGCACTGAGTGGACTTTGGGGTCAAAGGAAAGGGTCATTGCAGATATTCTGGATGCAGGCAGCAGCCCTGGCATGAGGTGGTAGCTCTTATTTGCCAGCCTACCTGAAGGAGCGTTGAATCAAGGCATCCCAGGAGTCCCTGCCTCCCTGGAGGTTACAGAGATCTGCCTCCACACCCTCAGCGTTCTCCTCACTGTGCTCCTCTTCTGACTCACTACTGGATTCATCCTCTGTGGCCTGTGCAACTGCTTCAGCACCCTCTTCCTCACTGAACAGCCCCGGCACCTGGGAGTGTCTCAGGATGTAATCATCATGGAAGCTGCCAGTGTACCTTGCACAGACTTGCAGAATCAGCATCCTGTGATCACACACTATCTGCACATTCATGGAGTGGAAGCCCTTCCTGTTGACGAAAACACCCAGCTAACCTACTGGCAGCTTGATGGCCACGAGCGCGAAATCGCACGGGCAACAAAAAATCAGCGTCTGTTGCCTTTTTAATGGTTTTAACCGGCCTCTTAATTAATTGCGGGCAATGCTCTGGCACCTGCATGTGCTCGCCAACCAAAATATCGCGCGAGTGCTTGATGACGTCAGGACGCTCACCCGACATCGTCACGCGTTATTTTATGCTCGAGCGGGTCGGGCATGCACCCGCCCGCTCAGTGGAAAATTCCGGTGTGATTTTATGTAAGCGCGGGGGGGGGCAGCTGCAGTCTCAATTTCCAAAGGTAAAGTCTACCCCTATGTTATCAACTATGTCTATTTTGTACCCTTCCGAATTTCCGACTGCCTTACGGCAATTGATGTGAAAGCAGTGAGTCTTGCTTGGGAATGTTTTCCTCACTATCCATTAATTTATGCTAAGTGTGGTGCCTCTAGTGTGGAATAGTTTGACCAGTGTTCAGTGTCTGTCTGGAAGCTGATGGTTTTTACTGAAATGGTTTGAACAATGCTGCTGTATTCAGTATTCTGTTCTGAGTGTCATCGCTTTAATTGGAAACTGTTCCACCCGGGCCTGCAGTGTCTTGTGTAAATGGTAATGCTTTATGACAATCTTTAACAATATGGACCCATCCCGGCTGCACAAAACCTCAGCCCAAGTCTACACGCATGCAGCGACCAGCAAAGGATAGCTGAGGAAATATCAAGAATAAACACCCTAGCTGATTTTTTTCACTATCGCAATAAAACTAAATATCTGTAAAAATAAAATGAAGAAGCTTGTTTATAGCAGTTTCCAGAGCCAGCTGTTCCATGAACAGAACCTCCCTACTATCCCCCCAGTATCTCAGTAATGCCTGCTAACCACTTCCAAACCATTTGGACCAAAGTCTACCTGACACTGGTCTCTTGATTAATATTAACATCGAACACATTGGACTAAACTCCACTGCTGAATGTGACAAAAGACAAACTGAAAACAATATCCTGACCACCAGGTGGGTAAGAAGTTGAGTTACCTAATCTATTCTGTTTGTTAGCATAACAAAATTAAGTATATCATTTTAAAGATTGTTTCAGCAACCAGCTGTAGTGGTGGAATATTTGTTTCCTGTTGATGTTCAAATCATTTCCATGTGAGTGATTTCATTTAAGCTGAATTATGAATTTTGAATTCCTAAGACAGGCTCTTCCAAGGAAAACAATGTGGCAGCAAAGTACTTGATGGGGAGGGGTGTAGATGGTCGCAGCAGTCTCCACATCCTGAACAGTTTCAACACTGGCCAATTAAGGTGAGATACTCAGCTGTCCTGGAAAAACATTCATTTCAGCTCATCTTGTTCTGGTTTGGAATTAAAACAGAAAATGCTCTAAATACAAAGTAAGTTAGTCAACATAAAACATCAGAATCTGCCTTTTCTCTTTACAGATGCTTACTGAGGTGCTCTATTTCTGAAACATTTTCTGTTTCTCTTTCAGTTACAGCATGCATTTATTTAATGCCTTTATTGTAAAATGAAACAAGCCTTGCATATATATTGCATTTTTTTTTTCTTTCATATAAGGCTTAGCCTCAGAACTCCCCAAAGTGCTTTCCAGCCAATGACGTGCTTTTTAAAGTGTAGTCACTGTTGTGAGGTGATAAATACAGCAGCCAATTTTCACACGGCAAGATCCTCAAGGCAGGTAACGGGAGTCGGGAAAATTCCTCACTGGGCCGGCCCACTTCAGTAGAAAGTGCCAGGAAAGATTTTTATTCCGGGGGTTGGTGGGTGGTGGTGGTGGTGGGGGCTAGGTACGTGCTGCAGTCCAGCCAGCTGACCTGGGAAAAAGTTCAGAAGCAGCCATAGGTGCTGCCGGGCGCTGAGGCAGGCTGTTTAAGAGGCCCAGCTCGGTGCTGTGGGACTTTGTCTCAGTTATACTGAGAAACGTAAGAACCTCTAGCCTTCACCCCTCATGTCCCCTCATCCCCCACACACACACTCCCCATACCCCAACCATCAATGCAAATTAAACATGGATTGACAGGCAAATTACAGTTGGTGCAAACTGTAAATCACGAATGGAATAATAGAATAAGGACAGTCTCATGATATTATAAGCGTTCGCATCGCTCCCCACGCAAATGTGGCACCAAGTGCAATCTCAGTCTTTCCAACTCGGCCTCCAGTTCATCTGATTTCTCACTTCTCTCACTCAATGGATTTGGCCCTCGAGTTACCTGCAACAGTAGCACCGCTCCTCCCAAGTTCCCTGAGACAGTGCCAAATGGCACACCACTGTGCAAACTCCTTAGCTAGGCTCACGACAGTCTTGATGACACAGATTCTCCAGAGACTCCTTTCACTGACTGATATGGTAAACCTCATTAAATGGCTGGCTCTGGCAAAACTGAAGCATAACAGTGGAATTGTTCACAATCCGTGGCCTAACCCTGTTTTCAGCTTTCTGTCCCTTTTGACTGTATTACATGCACACACAGCTCTTTGTAAATATGCCTTCCCTGTTCTCTCCGCTGCTGCAGCGCTCCTTTGTCTGGCCACGTGGCTTTCGCATGTTAACTTCCTTCCAGTTGGTACTGCTTCCAGGTCAGGGGTCACCAGGCCACATGCACCAGTATTTCTTATTACCCAAGAAAATTACAATTGATCCCTTTACAATGACGCAAACTCTTAAAAAAATAATTTTCAAACATTCTTAAAACCAATTACAGATTCCACAGACATTTTAAAGAAATGACAAATTTACTTTACTGTACTATTTCCAGGTCAAAAGCCGTCACCGTATTAATAAAAGAGTTTGTCATTTTTTTTCTTTGCCAATATTACTTAATTTGTAATTTCATTCATGAATTATCTTTTTATTGCTGATTAGGCTTGATTTTCTTTTTGCACGTAGGACTTTTATTTACTATTTCCTACATGTGTTTTCCCTACAGCTGCTGCTTTACTTCAGCAAGCAAAGTGGGCAGGATGGTATTCCTATAGGTGTTCCTAGATTTGGGGGAGGAAATATATTTCTTGTTGGGACAAGGCAGATACATCTATGTGCAAGCATTATTGCATTTATCCATGCATGCCTTAGGGCCTTCATGTCCTGTGTCATTTAGTGATCCCTTCTGGGCATATCAGAAGTTACCTGTTTTTGCAGCTTCTGCTTCACAGGGGAAGCCTGTCACATAGCTTTGCTATCTCTTAGAAGCCGTTCTACAGTTTCTACCAAGTACCAAGTTAAGTTTTGATGAAAGCTCGTGACCTGAAACGTTGACACTGTTTCCCTCTCCACAAATGCTGCCAAAAATGCTGAATGTTTCCAGCATTTGTTTTATTTATTCCATATGCATTTGATAGAATAAATGAAATAAAATCAAGTGGATGTGAATGTCACCACAACTCTAAATTTTTACAGCATCAGATCCATCCAATCGTCGCCAGCAATATATTCTGAACCACTTCCACAGGGCCCATTAAGCAGTTGACAGAGGTCTTGTTTGCCAACATAGAGTCGTAGACTCATAAAATGATAAAGCCGAGAAAGAGGCCATTTGTCTGCTGGCTCTTTGGTAGAATTATCCAATTAATCCTAGTTCCCTGCTCTTTCTCCATAGCATTATCATTATTTTAAGCATTTATCTAATTCTCTTTTAAAAGTTACTGTTGAATCTATGCCCACCGCCCTTTCAAGCGGTGATTCCAGCTCATAGTAATTTGCTCTGTAAAATATGTTTCCCCATGCCAACTCCACTTTGTTTATCATTCACCTTAAATCCATGTCCCCTGGTTACTGATTTTTCTGCCACTGGAAACAATTTAGCCCTATTCACTCTATCAAAACCATTCATGATTTTAAACACCACTATAAAATCTCCTCTTAGCATTCCCTGCTCTGAGTCTGTCACTTTCCCTGTGGAATAAAGCCATAGTTCAATAGTGCCAAGGACTTTTCCCATGTGGCAGCACGTCGTAGGTGACCCCCATATTGCATCTAACCAGCACATTCCGTTCCTTCACCGCCAACCACTATTTGCCCCTTCCTGCGCACAATGGGTCAACCAACACCGCCTCCTCAAGCTCATGACCTCATTCTGTGGAATATATGTAGTGGCGATTCCTGCATACTTCAGCAAGGCCGGCCCTGGATAATGTGTGGGCTGCTTAGTCCCGCTTCACCAGGATTGCTGAAAGGCTTGTCTTTCAGGTCTACAAAAGGGACTACATGTCATTTATTTAGCTATGTGAGAATGGGACAGGATCGCAATACATCTAAGCTTGGGGGAGGTTTACTGCTTCAAATGACCCTACTTCCTTCATGCCTTGATATGTTTGGCAGCCCAGGTGGTCTCCTTCAGAGAAATTAAAGGCCTGTAGTTTGTGAACCTTGCTGCATTTGGGATTCTTGAATTCTGTGCCATTTTCTCATGCAAGCAGAGATTAGTCTTTAGATAGTGCAAGCTAGTGGAGTGGAGAAGGAAAGGAATTCAGATACCCATATGCACACATCACCAAAACCTGGTGCTAATATACAAAAGTAATCAAAAAGGCTGATGAAATATTGGTCTTTATCCCAAGAGTAGACAAGGAGATTGAAGCGATGTCTCAGTTTTACAAAGCTTTACTTCATGAAGGATATGTTGGCCTTGGAGGGAGTACTGCACAGATTCATTAGAATGATACCTGGGCTTGAAAGATTAGACTATGAGGACAGGTTACATAAACTTAGTTTGCATTCCCTTGAGTTTGGAAGGTTGAAAGATGATCTGCTCAAGATGTTTAAAAAGGATTAAGTGATTTAATAGAATAGAAAGAGAAATTGACCCAAAACAACAGTGCACAGTCATGAATTAAGAGCTAGGCCATTTATGATTGAAGCCAGGGAGCATCTTTTACACATAATTGATAGTAGAAACGTAGAATTTTTCTCCCTCAAAAAGTTGTGGATGCTGGGTCAATTGAAATTTTCAAAACTGAGATCGATGGGTTTTAGTTAGTGTAAGGGCATCAAGGAGTATGGATCAAAGGCAGGAAAATGGAGTTGAGATACAGATCAGGGTTTGAATGATCTGCTGCTATGTAAAATGGACACAATGGCAAGTCCGGCAGAATTCTCCCTTCCTCCAAACAACAAATATTTCTTACAAACCTAAAATGGACTTCAACAACAAAACGAAAGCAAAATATTGTGGGTGCCGGAAATCTGAAATAAAAGCAGAAAATGCTGGAACCAAAAGAGCAGGATGGGTAGGACCTGTGAAAGAGAGAAATAGTTAATGTTTCAGGTCGATAACCTCTTATCAGAATTGGAAGAAGTTAGAGATTTAACTGTCTTTAAGCAAATTCAGAGTGTAGGAAGGCAGCTGGCTCAGGGAATAATAAATGAAATGGTCTGTGATGGAGTGGAGGGCAGAAGTGATTGCTTGCCAAAAGGAATGTATTTTCAGCGTTTAATGGATTTATTGAGAGAGCCTTTATAAAGAGAACATTTAGGAGCTGTGTTAATAATATTCCAAAGCTATCAAAAATGTGACTGAGATTTGCTGCTTCCCTCTCCCTCTGCCTTTTGAAGTTTTCATAAAGCCATTTCACATTCACCACATGCAATATTTATACAAGCTAAATAGAATAACTTGCTAAAAGAGTTACTACATTGGATTACTTTCCACTAGAATTTGTCTAACTTGTAACAACATTGATTATATTCACACGGGGAGTTAATTTTCTGCAAGACAAATAACTTTTACAATCCTTTTGGGACTTTCTCCACTCAAGCAATTTAACATTAGCATAATGGCTCTGTCTTGGACCTTTAAGCTTTTCTCTAAGTGTTATGTTGGTGAATAATAAAAATGCTCATCTATATCAGGTAACAGAACCTTGGTTACATCTTTCATGCTATGTCTCAGGGCTTCAATGACAGAACAGCTGCTATATTGAATCTAGAACCTGTAGTAAAGACTCTAACCAAGGTTGGAAAGAGGGGAAAAGACAAAGGTCAGTAAGTAGTGGTTAGATGACACCTAGGTTAAATTTTAAAAGTCTAAAAATTGTAGGAAGGAACTTTAAGTTCAAATTGCTCCAGGTCGATTTCTATCCATCTCGATGAACCAAAAAGGCTGCAAGCAACGTAATAACCAACACCTTCTGTGATGACGTGTTTATCCTTCCTTGGTCCCTCCGTGCCGTCCTCCTTCCCCAGTTCTCCTCCATTGTCTACCTCTGTGGGACTGCCCTTACCATGTTTAACTGCTTTTAGTCGGAATGAAATCATAGCTTCACAGAGAATTTGCAGCACAGAAACAGGACGTTCAGTCCAATCCATGCAATTCCTTGTGCTCCACAGGAGCCTCCTTCCACTGTATTTATTTTATCTGATCCTGTCAACATATGCTTGCTGGAGGTCCTGTGGCACAGTGGCAGTGCCCCTACCTCTAGCCCAGAAGCTCTAAGTTCAAGTCCCATGCCAGGACTTGCTGGGCCATGGAAGGGGTGTTCATTCAAAAGGCTGATAATCAGGTGGGAGTCTCCTCCTTACTATTTCCTCAAAAGGGAAAAAAGTGTGCTTGAAGATATATGCTTTAAAAAATCTTTACACTTTCCCCCTCCTATGCTTACCTAGTTTCCCCTTCAATGCATCTATGTAATTGTCAGTGCAGATGTTGCTCAATTGGTAGAACTCTCACTTAATCAGATGTTTCAAGTTCCATTCCAGAGATTTGAACACTAAGATCTAGGCTGATATTTCAGTGCAGTCATGAGGGAGTGCTGTACTGTTTAAGATATTGTCTTTTGGATGAAATGGTAAACCAAGATCCTGCCCGCTCTCTCAAGTGGGTACAAAAGATTGCCTAGTGCTATTTTGAAGAAGGTCAGGATGGGGGTGTTTTCCCCTATGGCCTAGCCAATATTAACGGCCCAGACCTTACGCGAAGCAGCAATCACTGTCAGATTGTTGCTCTGCTCCTACTTCTCTGTGCCGTAACGGAGCTCGGCATTCTGGCCAGGTTTTCCGATCCCGGCTTCTTCACCAACATGGAGCAGTCTTCCATTGAACCGTTTCCTCATAGCACTGGATCACTGGGAGGAAATCCAGCCACGCCCCCTTATTACAGCACTAGCTGCCGTATTCTGGCAGGTGTTCACTAACACGCTGAAAAGCTTTGGGACATTTAAACAACTTTTCAGTGTGTTAGTGAGTGAGTGTATGAATGGGTGAGTGAATGGGTCAGTGAATGGGTGAATGTGTAAGTGGGTAGGATGAGTGAAGTAATTGTGTCAGTGGGTAGGGTGACAGTTGGATAAGGTAATAGGTGGGTAGGGTGGTAGCAGGGTAGAGTGGCGGGTTGGTAGGGTGGCAGGATGGCAGGTGCATAGGGTGGCAGGGTCCTAGGGGGGCAGGTGGGTATAGTGGCAGCTGGGTAGGGTGATAGGTGGGGAGGGTGGTAGGTGGGTGAGGTAGGTGGGTCGGTGTGGGGGTAGTTCGGTCAAGTTGGAGGGGTTGTCAGATCGGGGACTAGTCAGGTCAGCAGAGAGTCAGGGGGGCAGGGCAGGGGGGTAGCCAGGGAGTCAGGGAGAGGTAGTCAGGGGGTCAAGGGGGGTCAGTTATGTAGTTACCCAGGAGTTAGACTCGAATTTTTCCAGCTAACATTTCCTGGATTAAAACACAGAGTTGGAGACTTTATCGGAGGATCTCGGGGAGCAGGGGAATTGCCCATCGCAAGTTCAATTTTCTGAGCAATTCTCAGCGGGTCAGTGCTTTGGGACTTCCGAGGAGTCCCATAGGGCAGCTTGGGTACGTGTAGTCTCCGACTATTTGGGGACCAGGAGATCTGGGCCAAAACCTCAGTCAACATCACCAAAGCAGATGATCTGGTCATTATCACATTGCTGTTTGTTGGAGCTTGTGATGCACAAATTGGCCCTTGCGTTTCCTACACTACAACAGTGTCTACACTTCAAACACACTTCATTGGCTGTAAAGCTCTGTGATATAAACGCACTTCATTGGCTGTAAAGCTCTGTGATATAAATGCACTTCATTGGCTGTAAAGCTCTGTGATATAAACGCACTTCTTATTCTTCTTTGGCCTCAACCACCTCACCTGGTCACAACTTCCATGTTCACCCCACTCTGTGAGTAAAGACTTTTCCCCTGAATTCCTTATTGTATTCATTAATGATTATCTTATAATTGTGGCCTGTAGATGTGTGGATTCTCCCACAGGTGGAAACATCTTTTTCTTGTCTGGCCTATCAAAACTCTTCCTAATTTTAGTGGCTCTGCCTTTGTCTGATAGTTGTACCTTTCCAGTTCTGTTATCATCCTTATACATCTTCTTTGGACTTTCTGCAGTGCTTCTACATCCTTTTTGTGATATAGAGACCAGAATTGTGCACAGTACAACCAGCACATCTCCAGTAATAGCTTCTGTTCCCTCAACCATGCCCTCACCTCCAGAGTCCCTCAACAATATATATACTTGGTTCCCTGTGCTTCCTAATCATCATGCTTCCTGCTGATGACATTATCTTGAATCAGCTTCCACATGTATGCTGATGACACCCAGTTACACCTCCACCACCTCACTTGATCCCAAAATCACTTCCATATTGTTGAATTAAGTTGCCAACATGAACTCTTGGGCTCTTCCACTGAATATTCATACTGATCATTAAACTCTGCTCCCTCGCGACCTACTCCACCTCCCTCCCAAGCTTCTTGCTTAGGTATGGGATAATGTTCATCTCACACTTGAGATTTGCATCTCACATTCCCTCCATTATCAAGTTGACTTAATTCCAACTCTGCACCATTGCCTGTTTCTGACCCAACCTCAGCACTCACCCTACCTGTCCCCATTGTTGAAACCTTTATCCAGGTTTTCGCTAACTTTAGGCTGCTTGGGAGTGAAATTCATCTTGGACGGCTGATTCAAACAGACGGTGGTGAATCAATGGCCCATTTGACATTCTGCCCAGTTTTCTTTCCTTTTTTTTTTGTTTTTCAATAGGATGCAGTTGTGGTAAGGTTCCCTGTTGAGTTTTATGAACATGCTCTCTAACATGGGCCAGAAACTTACCTATGTCGGGTGGGCACGGAGCCGATTGCCACCCGCGATTGGCTGCGCACCACCATTTTACATGGGCGGGCCAATTAAGGCCCACCCAGTGTAAAACACGTTAGTGCTACCTGTGCGGGCAGGGGGAGGAGGGAGAGTCGGGGCCTGCGCTCTTTTGCACATGCACGCGAGGCACAAAGCTGCCTCAGGGAGGTTAAGTACATATTGAAATTGTTTAATAAAGAAAGTGAAAACTTATTTAGACATGTCCCCTCATGTGACAGTGTCACATCAGCTGGGACATGTTTATCAATTTAGCAAAATTTATTTATTGATTTTGTCAAACCTTCAGGAAAGCTCATCCCACCCGTGAATGAGGTTTCCTGAAAAACATGAAGGCCGCTTGGGCTCTTTGCCTGCCCACCAACCTTAAGGTTGGATGGGCAGCACTGTTAATTAGCTAATTTATATTTAGTAGGCCTTTGACAGTGCGGCGGGCGCACAGCTGCCTCCAGCGCACACCCACCGAACGAAAGGTCTAAATGACGCGCGGTGACATCGGGACACACACCCGATATCATCGCGCGTCATTTTGCGTGTCGGCATATTGGGCCCCCCTGCACGCCAACGGCAATATTCTGGCCTTGCTTTTTCCAAGCCTTCTATAGTAAAGCTAATTGTAAACAAATTGTTTGCAAATACAGGTGAAGGGGAAATATAAAGGGTAGCAGAGGTGACAGGAGGAGTTAAGAATTTTTTTTTAAAATTTGTTCATGAGATGTGGGCATCACTGGCTGAGCCAGCATTTATTACCCATCCCTAATTGCCCTTGAGAACTGAATGGTTTGCTAGGCCATTTCGGAGTCAACCACATTGTTGTGGGTCTGGAGTCACATTCAGGCCGGAACAGGCAAGGACAGCCGATTTCCTTCCCTAAAGGACATAAGTGAACCAGATGGGTTTTTACAATAATCAACAACAGTTTCATGGTCATCGTTAGATTTTTAACTCTAGAATTTTTATTGAATATAAATTTTACCATCTGCCAATTTTGAGATTCAAACCCAGGTCCCCAGTGTATTACCCTGGGTTACTAGTCCATTGGCAATACCACTATACCACTGCCTCCCTAGTTAATTGACATCAAGCTTGGGTTTAGGTTATAAGATAGAAGAAAAGGCCAAGTGAAGTAATGAAAAATTGAATGTATGCAATAGTGAAGCTGCTGGTTAATTCATCATTGATAACAAGGCAACAAACTGAAGCTTATTTCCCTATATGATCAGTACACAGCATCACAAAATTAACCAGACATCATTTTATCTCAAAGGTATCAGAATGTGAATTGTTATTTTAGAAATGGTGCATTGCACCATGTCAGTTATAGCAAGGAGCTTGGGGGCTTATACACTATAGCTTTCAGGCATTAAATAGTATTCACTATCTTTAAATGATAGCTCAGGTTGACTGGCAAGGATATGGCACTAAAGTGCTGCTGAACTGTGCATTAGCCTGGAGCAGCCAGTTGTTGAAGGATGTTGTTGTTAGAACCCCACTGTTGTATTTCCATGTTTCTGCTCTCAACCAACTAGTACACATCATTGCTCTTTCTCACAACTGACAAACATCTCTCCACTATCAAACCGCTACAATCAATCTTCATGTGCAGTAACCCATCTCTTCATCATGCAAAGGCAAATCGACACAGTGGAGTCAAATGGGGATTGAGAGAATAAATTACATTTGTGCAGCCTAATACCACCAGGCTTTTTTCACCGTCTGCCCTGATGGAGTGAAGAATGGCGTCAGCTGTTTCAATGGCCTTTTCATTTGATCAATTTCTACCAATTTCAAACCCATAATAAGGTGAGATTAATATAAACTGCTGCTGAATTTCAGTGATCAGGAGAAAGGGGCTTTGTTTCAGCAATATAAAACACAATGAGGAATATCCAAGTGCTCCTTTGCTCACTCAACTGGAAATAGTGGAAGCTGAGCCCTCAGCAAGGGACCTGCTTCCCGGTGAAAGTGCTCATGTTAAAATGAAATTGCATTTATGTGGTGCCTTTTGTGACCTCAGGATGTCCTCAAGTGCTTTACAATCAATGAAATACTTTCAAAGTGTAGTCATTTATTCACATCTGACCATGGCAAGTCATGTGCATGTGAACTGTAGAATGGATGAATTCTATGCTCAAAATCGCAGAAATACTAATATTTGCAAGCAAGAAGATTGTGATGGGGATGGAGAGCCAACATTCATTTATTTATCATGACAGTGAAATGCAGAAGGTGTGTAACTAACCCTTCCCTCTCCCCTCAACAATTATCTCCAGCATAGCCTGGGTTAAGAGGCTGGGGGGGAATATACATTGCTGAGATCCCACTCCCAATTGCTATCTTGTGGCCCATCTGGAACCAGACATGTGGACAAGCTGTATGGTTGCCAAAGTGAACTTATGTGCACTCACTTTAAGGGTTGATTTTATAAATGAGCATCTATTATATGCTAAAAACAGTGCATGCTGCAATTGCTAAAATGACGAATATTGAACTGGCTTTCCATTACACATTTCTCTTGGCTTCCATTTCCATAGAAGTCTTGGAGACACTTCTGTGAGTTGTACTTTAATATAACCGCTGCACTATCAGGTTTCAACAGATAGCACAACATGGTCACATTCCCCCAGTGAAGCTGAGATTGACCCAAGGGAAATCCTGAACGAAAAACATTACCTATCCTCTGGCCTGCTGCTCCTTCACGTTCCTATGTCAGGCACCAAAAATGGCTGTCCAGCATTGAAATATAGTCCTGATCATCATCAGACTTCAACTTTTGAATTCTATTGAGGCCTTCACTTTCCTGGTGTCAGGGTTTCTCTGGCTGGCCTGAATTTGTCTGTTGTGTGGTGTAAGACCAGCGAGGATCAGCTGAGGATTTTAACCCATCGCATACCCTGTTCCTGCAGTGGTGAGGGCTATATTCAGTACTATCACTTTTGATCTATGAAAGAAAGAGCTATGCCTGTACAAATCATTTTATCTTTTGGGAAGGTGGAATGGTAAGAGAAGGAAGAGGTGATAAGCAACATTTATAATAATACTTCTATGCAATGCTGAAGGGTGCATTTTCACATCAGGATCAGTTGTGACAGATGTAGATTATCTCTTCAATGTTTGTAGTGCGAGCTGACATTTTTGAAATGCACTTCACTCACAACTGAAAGTCTCATAATTAGAATTTATCCAATATTGACAGCCCCAGTTACATTATACAAACTCTGTTGATGCAAAGTTGTAGTGGAATAATTGTATGGGACCCAAGTTGCCAATTTATCCACAATTTGGGCAAGGATCTGAATTTTTTATCACTGTTGTATTATGCATAATCTCAACTTTAGCAAAATTCTGTTTTCTATCTACCACTCTAACAGATTTTACAAAGCATAAAATCAAACTACCTGACCACACAGCTATATTCAGTTACTATCACTTAAAATGTTGTCTTTCATTTAGGTTTCAAAATGCACTTTACGTGTCCACAGTATGTATTTTCAATAAATTTACAGTTCAAGTCAATAATGCTATGACCATGTAGTTGGTACAGCTGAGTTATTTAAAAACCCCAGAGGTAAACTTTAAACAGACAGTGGTAGGCTCACAGCTGTTCTGATGTTACATTGCCTCTGCTCTCACATATAAAACTGCTGCTTCATGCTCTCGTCGGGACCTGGAAAAATTTATTAATTTTGCTTCCAATCTCCACCCCTCCATCATCTTCACATGGTCCATCTCTGACACTTCTCTTCCCTTCCTTGACCTCTCTGTCTCAATTTCTGATGATAGACTGTCCACCAATATCCATTACAAGCCTACCGACTCCCACAGCTACCTCGACTACAGCTCCTCACACCCCGCTTCCTGTAAAGACTCCATCCCATTCTCTCAGTTCCTTCGCCTCCGTCGCATCTGTTCTGATGACGCTACCTTCAAAAACAGCTCCTCTGACATGTCCTCCTTCTTCCTTAACCGAGGTTTTCCATCCACGGTGGTTGACAGGGCCCTCAACCGTGTCCGGCCCATATCCCGCGCATCCTCCCTCACGCCTTCTCCTCCTTCCCAGAAACATGATAGGGTCCCCCTTGTCCTCACTTATCACCCCACCAGCCTCCGCATTCAAAGGATCATCCTCCGCCATTTCCGCCAACTCCAGCATGATGCCACCACCAAACACATCTTCCCTTCACCCCCCTTGACGGCATTCCGTAGGGATCGTTCCCTCCGGGACACCCTGGTCCACTCCTCCATCACCCCCTACTCCTCAACCCCCACTTATGGCACCTCCCCATGCCCACGCAGAAGATGCAACACCTGCCCCTTCACTTCCTCTCTCCTCACCGTCCAAGGGCCCAAACACTCCTTTCAAGTGAAGCAGCATTTCACTTGCATTTCCCCTAACTTAGTCTACTGCATTCGTTGCTCCCAATGCGGTCTCCTCTACATTGGAGAGACCAAACGCAAACTGGGCGACCGTTTTGCGGAACACCTGCGGTCTGTCCGCAAGAAAGACCCAAACCTCCCTGTCGCTTGCCATTTTAACACTCCACCCTGTTCTCTTGCCCACATGTCTGTCCTTGGCTTGCTGCATTGTTCCAGTGAAGCCCAACGCAAACTGGAGGAACAGCACCTCATCTTCCGACTAGGTACTTTACAGCTTTCTGGGCTGAATATTGAATTCAACAACTTTAGATCTTAAACTCCCCCTCCCCCCATCCCCACCCCGTTTCTTTTCCCCCCCCACCCGCCTTTTTTTTTTAATAATTTATATAGATTCTTCTTTCCCCACCTATTTCCATTATTTTTAAATCTAAAACTAAAACCTTTAGTCTTTCCACCCCACCCCCACTAGAGCTGTAATTTGAATATCCTGTTTTCCATTCTTAATTAGCACTTTTCTCAGACAAAGACCACCACCTTCAACACCTCTTTGACCCTTTTGTCTCTGACATCTTTTGATTATCTGCTCACACCACACCCTCAATGTGTCTCTTCCCCCCCACCCACCTTAAACCAATTTATATTTCTCCCTTGTTGAAACTATGCTTCAGTTCTGCCGAAGAGCCATGAGGGCTCGAAACGTTGACTGATTTCTTCTCCGCCGATGCTGCCAGACTTGCTGAGTTTTTCCAGGTAATTCTGTTTTTATTTTGTATAAAACTGCTGTCTTGTTATACCTAGCACAGCCCATTGAATGTAAATTCTCATTGTATCATCAGCCTCTTTTAACAATCAAACCCCTTTCATAGTACCAATTTTATTAGCAATATAAACATATTGCTTGGTCTCTGCTTACTAGGTGCCAGAATTTGCCCCACTTCTTGAATGATGTATTCAAAAAATGCTGTTTACATCTCAGAACTGGTACACATCAAAGCACCCAGACTAGCTGGCTTTAATCCAATTAAGACACATCCACAGACTAAACCTCTATTTTAAAAGAAAAATATTTTCCAATAATATTATAAACATTAATAGCTTCATGACACCCCCCTCCTTATCAGAAAATGAACCATTATAATTCTAAAAGACAGCTTCATTTTAATAACCCATCTCACACTATCTCTTATACTTATTACACTATTGCATTACCAGATGCATGTATTAGCATAACAATATATATACATAAGTCCTTGCCATCAACAGAAATAACTCCAGTTCAGTGTCCAGGGTTTTTTTATATGTCCCATTTTCTTTTAAGCTTCAAACTCTTGATAACGCATCTGGGAACAGATTTTCTCTTCCAGCAATATGTATAATATGTAGATTAAGTGGTTGTAAGAATAGACTCCATCTGAAAAGCCTTGCACTTCTGTCTCGAAATTTGTCCAAAAACTTCAAAGGATTGTGGTCTGTATAAACAAATGTTTCTGTTGAATTGTTTGCAACATAAATTTCAAAATGCTGCAATGCTAACATCAAATCCAAAGTCTCTTTTTCAATTGTTGAATATCTTCTCTGTTGTACATTCAGCTTCCGTAAAAAATACCCTTTCGGTTTTTCAATTCCAGTGTCATCTTCTTGTAACAGTACAGCCCCAATGCCTATATTGCTTGCGTCAATGGCCAACTTGAATTGCTTGGCATAATTGGGTACTGCCAACACTGGTGTCGTAGTTAATACAGTTTTCAAACTATCGAATAACTTCTGACACTCCTGTGTCCATTGAAACTTCTTGTTCTTTTTTAATAGTTCAGTCAGTGGAGCAACCACACTGCTAAAATCTGGTACAAATTTCAGGTGAAACCCACTCATGCCCAGAAATCTCAAAACTTCTCATTTTGTTTTAGGCACTGGGAAATCCACAATAGCCTTGACTTTCACATCTCTTGGCGCCACCTTACCATGTCTAATGGCATGGCCTAGAAAAGTAACATACACTTTTGTAAATTCATTTTTAGCCAAGTTCATCACAAAATTAGCTTCTTGTACTCGAGTAAATAATTCTTCCAGATGCTGTAAATGCTTGTCCCACATCTAACCGAAAATAATTAAATCATCAATATAAACCGCACAATTGCTTAGACCCGGAATTACTTTGTTTGTCAGTCTTTGAAATGTCGCAGGTACATTCTTCACACCAAATGGCATGACTTTAAACTGATATAGTCCACTTGGCATTACAAAAGCTGATATCTTCTTTGCTCTTTCCGACAACGGTACCTGCCAATATCCTTTTAACAAGTCAATCCTTGTGATAAATTTTGATTGTCCCACTTTCTTAATGCAATCCTCCAACCATGGTATGGGATATGAATCTGATTTTGTCACTGCATTCACTTTTCGATAATCCACACACACTGTTTGTGTTCCATTCAGTTTCGGTACCAGTATAATAGGCGAACACCAGATACTCAATGATATCATTTTGAAGCATGAAATCAATTTCTTTTTGTACTTGTGATAACTTTTGCTTAATCTATAAAGTTGTTGCCTTTTTGAAGTTGATATTCCTATACATACATCATGTAAAGCTAAATGTGTCTTTCCCAACTTAATTCCACAAATAGGTTTGTGCGATTGCAATAGCTTTTCCAAATCACTTTGACACTTGCTTGGAAGTTAACTCAATATTTCATTTAAATTTTCCAGCACCCCCTTACTATCCAATTTGATTAGAGGAAAATCAATTTCAGAGTCCTGCACTTCTACCTCTTCCTCATCATCCACTGTCACTAATATCTCTTTCTGTTCCTCTTCCCTGTCAAAGTACTTTTTAAGCATATTTACATGACACACCCTCTGCTTCTTTATTCTACCTGGAGTATTTATTAAATAATTTACTTCACTCAATTTCTTTTCAACCCTGTAAGGCCCACTAAATATTGCATTTAATGAATCACCTAGTACAGGTAACAAAACTAATACTTTCTGTCCAGAAACAAAACTGCGAATTTTAGCCTTCTTATCTGCTTTCACTTTCATCACTTGCTGTGACATCTTTAAATGATCCCCGGCCAACTCACATGCTCTATTCAATCTTTCCCTGAAATTTGATATGTAATCCAAGAGAGTAGTTTCTGAATTTTGACCCACCAATTTCTCATGAATCAATTTCAGTGGTCCCCTTACCTCATGACCATAAATTAGTTTAAAAGGGCTAAAACAGTCGAGGCGTTAGGAGCATCTCTAATAGCAAATAACAAAAATGGAATTCCTGTATCACAATCCTGAGCATATTTCTGACAGTATGCTTTTATCATAGTTTTTAAAGTTTGATGCCATCTTTCCAAAGCTCCTTGTGACTCCGGATGAGTAACTGTTGACTTAAACTGTTTTATCCCCAAACTGTTCATTATTTCCTTAAACAGCTGTGACTTGAAATTTGACCCCTGATCTAATTGTATTTCTTTAGGTAAACCATATTGTGTGAAAAATTTAATTAACTCCTCCAGAGTCTTCTTAGTTGTAATATTTCTTAAAGGTATCGCTTCAGGAAACCTGGTAGAAACATCCATTATTATCAATAAATACTGATTTCCACTTTTTAGTCTTAGGGAAGGGTCCTACACAATCAATCATGACCCTGGGAAAAGGTTCTTCAAATGCTGGTATTGGGATTAAAGATGCCAGCTTAATCGCTGCTTGTGGTTTTCCTGTTATTTGACATGTATGACAGGTTCTACAGAATTTGACTACATCCCTATGCAATCCTGGCCAAAAAAAAATCTCTGTATCTTTTCTTGTGTTTTCCTAATTCCTAAATGTCCCCCCATTGGAATATCATGAGCAATCCTCAGAATTTAATTTCTATACCCTAATGCGATAACAATCTGATGCACCTCCCTCCTGCTTTCAGTAGCTGAGACATAATCTGACCTCCATTTTCTCATCAAAATACCTTCCTGAAGATAACAACATACTGGAATACATTTTGGTTCTGTTTCTGAATAAGCTTCCTGATATAATTGTTTTAATTGCAAATCATTTTTCTGTAACTCCACTAACCTCTTTGAGTTAAACACTTCAACTGAACTGTTCTGCATTCCTTCCTCCTGAACAATGTTATCAAATACAGTGCCTCCTAATTAGATTTCGACACCTTCTGCTTGCCTTTGAGCTGCTTGTTTATCTTGTTCTTCCCAATGAGCCTTTGATCTCATTATAACACAATCAGGGAATAATCCAGGACGTTCCATCTGTAACACCTCCATTCAAAATACTTCTACAGGCTGCTCAACTACCATAGACATCACCCTCACTTGCGATCCAGTGATATCATTACCCAGAATGGATTGAACCCCTGCAATGGGCAATTTTTCCACCACTCCAATGTAACTTCATCTGTCATCCATTTGCTCTTTAAATTTGCCTTCCACAATGGAATAGATTTAGCATCTCCATAATCCCCACTTATTATTACCTTCTCCTGCATGCTCCATTTGAACAATAAATATCACTATCCCACAACATTAAGGATTGACTAGTCCCTGTGCCTCTTAAGATTTAACGTCTTTACGTACGCCACCCTTTACACATGGAAAGACTTTCCCTTCACATACAAAATCTTGAAACAATTCTGCAACATAGAAACATAGAAACTAGGAGCAGGAGTAGGCCATTCAGCCCTTCGAGCCTGCTCCACCACTCATTATGATCATGGCTGCTCATCCAACTCAATAGCCTGTTCCCGCTTTCTCCCCATAGCCTTTGATCCCTTTCGCCCCAAGAGCTATATCTAACTCCTTCTTGAAAACATACAGTGTTTTGGCCTCAATTACTTTCTGTGGTAGTGAATTCCACAGGCTCACCGCTCTCTGGGTGAAGACATTTCTCCCCATCTCAGTCCTATATGGTCTACCCCGTATCCTCAGACTGTGACCCCTGGTTCAGGACTCCCCCACCATCGGGAACATCCTTCTTGCATCTACCCTGTCTAGTCCTGTTAGAATTTTATAGGTTTCTATGAGATCCCCCCTCATTCTTCTGAACTCCAGCGAATATAAGCCTGACCGATTCAATCTGTCTCATATGTTAGTCCCGCCATCCCAGGAATCAGTCTGGTAAACCTTCGCTGCAGTCCCTCTATAGCAAGAACATCCTTCCTCAGATAAGGAGACCAAAACTACACACAATATTCCAAGTGTGGTCTCACCAAGGCCCCTGTGTAATTGCAGCAAGATATCCCTGCTCCTGTACTCGAATCCTCTGGCTATGAAGGCCAACATACCATTTGCCTTCTTTACCGCCTGCTGTACCTGGATGCTTACCTTCAGCAACTGGTGTACGAGGACACCCAGGTCTCGTTGCACATTCCCCTCTCTCAATTTATAGCCATTCAGATAATAATCTGCCTTCCTGTTTTTGCTACAAAAGTGGATAACCTCACATTTATTCACATTATACTGCATCTGCCATGCATTTGCCCACTTACTCAGCTTGTCCAAATCACACTGAAGCATCTCTGCAACCTCCTCACAGCCCACCCTCCCACCCAGCTTTGTGTCATCTGCAAATTTGGGGATATTACATTTAATTCCCTCATCTAACTCAATATATATTGTGAATAACTGGGGTCCCAGCACCGATCCCTGCAGTACTCCACTAGTCACTGCCTGCCATACGGAAAAAGACCCGTTTATTCCTACTCTTTGTTTCCTGTCTGCCAACTAGTTTTCTATCCATCTCAATACACTACCCCGAATCCCATGCACTTTAATTTTACACGCCAATCTCTTTTGTGGGACTTTGTCAAAAGCCTTCTGAAAGTCCAAATAAACCACATCTTCTGGCTCCCCCTCATCAACTTTACTAGTTACATCCTCGAAAAATTCCAGTAGATTTGTCAAGCATGATTTTCCCTTTCATAAACCCATGCTGATTCTGTCCGATTCTGCCACTGTTCTCCAAGTGCTCAACTATTAAATCTTTTATAATGGACTCTAGAATTTTCCCCACTACCGACGTCAGGTTGACTGGTCTATAATTCCTTGTTTTCTCTCCATCTCCCTTTTTAAATAGCGGGGTTAAATTAGCTACCCTCCAATCTGTAGGAACTGTTCCAGAGTCTACAGAATCTCGGAAGATGACCACCAATGCATCCATCATTTCTAGGGCCACTTCCTTCAGTACTCTGGGATGTGGGTTATCAGGCCCTAGGGATTTACCGGCCTTCAATCCCATCAATTTCCCCAACACCATTTCCCTACTAATACTGATTTCTTTCAGTTCCTCCCTCTCACCCTGTTTTCCCCAACATTTCTGGTATGTTATTTGTGTCCTCCTCTGTGAAGACAGAACCAAAGTGTGTATTTAGTTGGTCAGCCATTTCTTTGTTCCCCATTATAAATTCCCCTGTTTCTGACTGTAAGGCACCTACATTTGTCTTCACCAATCTTTTTCTCTTCACATACCTATAGAAACTTTTACAGTCAGTTTTTATGTTCCTGGCAAGCTTACTCTCGTACTCTACAACCTACTCCTCCGAATTCTCTTGAGTAAACTGTGAATACATTCCCACTTCTTTACCTTTCACTGATTCTCCCTGTTTCACCTGTACAATTGTTTAAATTGAGGAATCATTCGAGCTTACCTATGCTAAAAATGAACATGTATTTTGAGTTTTCTTTTGTGTGTTGGGGGAGAGTCAGGGAAGGAATGGTGAGAGGAAATGTGTTCTTGCTGTCATCTGGTTAGTTGCCTCAGCCACATTTCAAACCCAATCGCCCTGCAAACCTTACAAAACACTTTAGATACTGCCTGTATTGTTCTGCTTAAGTTCCACCAGGTGGCTATGGAGACTGATGGATCACAATTCTATTTTAAGTACAGCATCTCGCTGTACTTCAAGGTAAGAGTTAGGTAGTTTAACAGATGAAGTGCAAAATGAGATTAACCCCACCTATGTAATTGTATTGAAGGCATTTATCAGAGTACTTTGTTTTGTAACTATTTGTTTTGAAAATTTCTGGTTAAACTCTTTATTGATTTTACTTATGGTTTATCAGATTGTAAAATCAGTGAGAACAAAAGCAGATTATTAACTTTCTTAAATTTCATGGCAGAAGCGCTATACAGTGCAGCCAAAATAAACGTGAGGAGCAAATTTGTAGTAAGTAGCTTTATTCCAGTATCGAGGAGAGTTGTGTTGGCAGAAATGCTGTCCTTTGGATGATATTTTAAACAGTTACTTACTTAGGTGGATGTGAAAAATCCCACGGTATCACTTGAATTCATCCTTCAATCAACCCTATCACAGTTAGATAAAACAGCAAGACCTGGATTGGAGCGGGAGGAACATAAGACAGTGAGACCGGAAGAGGGGCAGGACACTGGACAGCAAACTATGAACCAGTCAGTGTCCACGTTTGGAAAGAAACATTGAGGTGAAACATCACAGGAAAGTAGGTAGGTGATTGGCTGGTGAGTATTTTCTATTTCTCTTATCTAAACTAGGGAATTTCAATAGGGGTAAGTAGAACATTATTGTAATATAAGAATATAAGCACAGGTAGGACTAGAGGCATTAATTAAAATTTAATTTATTAGTCAATTTAAGTACAAAAAAATGGCAGGGGAGGTGTTGTGTTGCAGCTGCAGTATGTGGGAGCTCGTGGATGCCAACGTGTCTTAAGGCAAACAAGTCTACAGTAACTTAAAAGCAAAATACTGCAGATGCTGAAAATCTGAAATAAAAACAGAAAATGCTGGAAAAACTCAGCAGGTCTGACAGCATCTGTGGTGAGAGAAACAGAGTTAATGTTTCAAGTCTGCACAACTCTTCTTCAGAGATCTGCTGAGTTTTTCCTGTATTTTCTGTTTTTATTTCATGTCTAAAGTAAGTGCCTGCAGCTCGAGGGACCTTGGCTCAGATATGATGAGCTGGAGGCCGAGCTTTGGACACTGCGATGCACCAGGGAAGGGGAAAGATACCTGGACACTTTGTACCAGGAGGCAGTCACTCCCTTTAGGCTAGGGTCATCTGATTTGGTCCATGGTCAGGGCATCAGGATGTAACGGCTAGTGAGGCAGTTATAGGGATCAAGAAGGTAGGCGTGGAGGAGATTCAGTCCTTGCAATTGTCCAACAGGTTTGAAGTCCTTGCAGCTTGTACAGACAAAAATGGGGGCTGCAGGGTGGATGAATGAACTGACCATAGCACCATAGTACAGGAAGCTATTCAAGCAGGGGAGCAAATAGGAATGTAGTGGTAGTCGGGGAAAGTATAGTTAGGGGGATAGGTACAGTTCTCTGTAGCTGAGAACGAGAGTCCAGAAGGCTATGTTGCCTGCCGAGTCCCTAGTTTGGGACATCTGCCCTGCTCTGGAGAGGAACTTGCAGTGGGAGGGGGAGGATCCAGCTGTCATGGTCCCCCTAAGTACCAACGGAATGTTCAGGGGTATGTGGCTTTTCAAAAGGACCGGCAGGAAGGAAAGGTTGGTGGGGTAGCTTTGTTAGCATGAGATGGAATAAGTACAATAGCAAGAAAGGATCTTGGATTGGAAGATGTAGAATCCATATGGGTGGAGGTAAGAAATAACAAGGGGAAGAAGACACTGGTGGGAGTAGTCTATAGGCCGCCTAACAGTAGCTATACTGTAGGACAGAGAATAAGCCAGGAGATAATGAGGGCATTTAAAAAATGCAGTACATTAATCATGGGTGACTTTAATCTTCATGTAGATTGGGAAAATCAATTTGGCAGAGGTAGACATGAGCAAGAATTCATAGAGTGTATTTGGGACAGTTTCCTAGAATAATATGTTGTGAATCCAACCAGGGATCAGGCTAGTTTGGATCTGGTAATGTGTAATGAGGCAGGTTTAATAAATGATCTCAGAGTAAAGGATTCCCCAGGAAACAGTGACTATAATACGGTAGAATTTAGCATTCAGTTTGAGAGTGAGAAACTTGGGTCGGAAACAACTGTGCTAAACTCAAATAAGGGTAATTACAATGGAATGAGGGCAGAGTTGGCTGGAGTGGACTGGGAAAGGAGTTTAGCAGGAAAGATGGTTGATGAACAATGGAGACATTTAAGATAATAGTTCATGGCTCCCAACAAAGCTTTATCCCAGTGAGAAAGAAGGATTCAAAAAAGGGGATAAACCAACTATGGTTAACCAAGGAAGTTAAGGACAATATCAAATTGATAAACATACAATGTGGCAAAGATTAGTCCTAAGCCAGAGGATTGGGAAAGTTTTAAAAACCAACAGAAGATGAGCAAATAAATAATAAAAAGGGAGAAAATAAACTTTGAGGGTAAACTAGCAAGTAATAGAAAAATGGACAATAAGAGCTTCTTTAAATATATAAAAAGGAAGAGAGAGGCCAAAGTGAATGTAAGCCCCTTAGAGAATGAGGCTGGGGAAATAATAATGGGGATCCAGGAAATGGCAGAGGAGTTGAATAAATACTCCACTTCATTCTTCACAGTAGAAGATACTAATAACATCCAAAAATAATAAATAATCAAGGGGAAAAAGAAGGGGAAGAAATAAATACAATAACTATCACTAGAGAAAAAGTACTAGGGAATCTAATTGGGCTAAAGGCCAATAAGTCCTCTGGACCTGATGGGTTGCATCCTAGGCTATTAAAGGAAGTAGCGGATAGTGGATGCACTGGTAGTGGTCGTCCAAGAATCCTTAGATTCTGGAAAAGTCGCAGAGGATTGGAGAATGGCCAATGTAACAAGGAGTAAGGGGTGTTGACGGTGGTGATATCGGCTAAATTTATTTCCATCCATTGTTTTATCTCCGCCTTTCAGCCTATTTCGATCCCTTCCCCCACCCCGCTCCCATTAGGGCTATCTGTCACTTGCTCGTCCTGCTTTCTACCCTTAATGTCACCATTAGCACATTCCTTAGCTAATATCACCACTGTCAACACCCCTTTGACTGTTTGTCTATGACATCTTTGGCAATCTCCTCTTTGCCTCCACCTATCACTGGCCCTCTATCCAGCTCTACCTGTCCCACCCCCTCAACCAGCTTATATTTCACCTCATTTCTATATTTCCTTAGGTCTGATGAAGAGTCATACAGACTCGAAACGTTAAGTGTATTCCTCTCCGCAGATGCTGTCAGACCTGCTATAATTTTATGTGTTATGTTTGAGATGCAACTTTAAATTCAGGAATCAGACCACCAGTTCTCGAGACATTTTATATGAAACTAAATGAAACATTTTATTAAGTTACAACACATTAAACACATATACATGGCTACAAACTACTATTATCATAACTTTTAACAAATTCCAAACTAATCTCCATTAAGGCAACAGCAATCCATAGACTTAACCAGACACCAGGCAAAGCATTTTCACCTTACAAATTCAAAATGAGGTTCTTTTCACTTTGGTTCCTGTACAGACAGTGGTAGGCTCACAGTTGCTTTGATGTTACATTCCCTCTGCTCTCACACGCAAAACTGCTGTCTTGTTATACCTAGCACAGCTCGTTGAATGTAAATTCTCATTGTATCACCAGCCTCTTCTAACAATAAAACCCCTTTCATAGTACCAATTTTATTAGCAATATAAACATATTGCTTGGTCTCTGCTTACTAGGTGCCAGAATTCGCCCCACTTCTTGAATGCTGTATTCAAAACATGCAAATGCACTCTACCTCTCTGTTTACATCTCAAAACTGGTACCCATCAAAGTACCCAGACTAGCTGGCTTTAATCCAATTAAGACACACCCACAGACTAAACCTCTATTTTAAAGAAAAATATTTTCCAATAACATTTTGCACATTAATAGCTTTATGACAATAGCTAAATCTATTCTCAATTCAAAAATAAAATTCCCTATTTTCTCAGTAAAGAAATGAAGCGACGTCTGTGGGGTTAACAACCACTTTTGAATAATTCATGCCACTTTTGTCCCTATTGATCTGAACATAATCAGAGCACAGCACTTTGAGCATCGCAGTGACAATTGTGCATGTTAATGTTATAGAAGATCTCAAAGGCTTATTACACGGACACTGGCGACAGAACTTTTCCTCTGATTTGCACCCAGTTCTCAAGTGGCCTGATTGGCAATGGCAGAGAAGAGCCAGGCAGGCTGGATCCTATCCAGCTTTGGGTATTCCACACCACTTCTGGCAGATGCTGAAGTGCTGTTCCTTCCTAATATAGTTGTGTGATGTTAAAGGTATGAAGAAAGTACAGTATCATACCTTGCACTTCCAGTCATTGCCGTCAGATTTAATTCACACCTGTTTCCATAACAGACGTGCAACATTGCTATGCATTGGAAGATGTGTGTGAAAGCTTAATAGGCCACAGCAGTCACTTTAATACAGAGAGACGTGGGAGCAACAGATATTAGATAGAATGTTGCTAGGTTAGTGGAGACTGCAACATAATGAATACTGCGGCTTAAAGGGCAAGCCGCAGGCATTGGAATCCTACAACGGGAATCGTTTACCAATCCAAGCCTCTGGCCATCATCAGCTTCCAAGTGCAGACTGGAATACTGCCAGGATTCCATTGAAAATATTGTAAGTGAACTGATCCTAGACAACTTGCTGGGGTGAGGACTTGGTTTATCAGATGGGCAGAAAACCCACTCTCATCGCTCTGTCACTGGTGCCCCCACCATGGAGGCAGGTTCAGGTCTGGTTCGAGGAATTGGAAGAGTGATAGGCAACCCTTTTAATATGTTTACAGATTTCATTTTCCACAATTGTTGCGATTATTACAGTTTTTAAAAAAAATTGTGCAGCAATCTGTGCTCTGAGCTGGGATGCTGTACTTGAGGGAAGCACAGGTTTGAGATACTGCTACAACAATCTGTCCCTGTCAGTGGGACTCTCCCATAATGTGGTGGGGGAAAGAGGGGGTGGGGGGAGTTAACATAGCTGCATTGTAAATAATTTTTCTGCATGAATTGCATATACAGGTAGTTAAATGCTTTTGCTTCAGTGTCCAATACCTGACAGGCATATTAGTAACTTCCCCTTGCCCTCAGAGCATATCCAACATGGTACACCATGGACATTCCAGTATCACACTCCTTTTCATCCATCGAATTGAGAAGTGAGGAAACACCCTAACTCAGCTGATAACAAACTTCCCTCCTTTCCCAAATCCTGCAATTCTAAAAATAAATGAAGAGTTGCAGCAGTATCTGACACATTTCCAAATTTACAATGCGGCTTTAAAGTTGGGACAGAAGGACAGGATTGAAATTGAGGTTCCAAACAATTCTATAGGCTGAAGGAGCAAAGAGATGATAGATAGAGAAACCTGGACATCCATAACTACCATTATAAAGTTTATGTTCTAGTAACTTGTTTACCTGAGCCTCTTTGTCTTTGTTTAGATTCCATTACATCTCCTGCCATAGCTCAGCTTTATTTCAGCTTAGGTCTCTTCTCTGATTTACAACCACCAGTTTTACCTCTCTAACCAGACTGAAAGTTGCCCCAATTCATCTGAGTTCATTTAGTTTAACATTTAAGGTTCTTCTTCTTTTCATTCATCTAATTATTGTAGCATTCCCAGAATAAAAGTTATGACAGGAATTCAGACAGGGAGCTCAATACTTAATACTCATAGCTCAGATGATCCGCCATTCAATAAAGTTAAGCTCCATCATAATATTTACTTGATACTTACTAATCAACCACTCAGTCATTGCTGACACTGGTTTGTCACTTTGCATCTCTCATGTTCACTCCTAACTGGGTCAGGAGTAATGTAATCTACCAAAATATGTCTGTTGTTGATTTATGAATGGCCTATGAATGAGGTTTCTGAGCAGTTTTCTAAACTGGAAAAACGGAAAGACAGCTCCAAGGCTGAAGAGTTTAACAAATGAGTAAAGCAACTTAGCTTCCCAGTCATTTCAAGATTAATTGAATAAATAATCTTTCTAAGGATTTTACTGTTGAGGTAGTTAGCCTTGGCGAAGACGTGCACAAGTTTATATGATCAACCCCCTTTGTTCTAATACACAGGCCTGAATCTTGTGTTCATTGGGCGTGTGCGATCGGCGGGCCCGGAAGCAGATGCCAATTGTGCTTCCAACCGTGACCAGCCCCCGAACGCAATTAACGGCCAACCAGTGTGAAACGCGGACTGAAAAAGGCTCAGCTGTGCCAGGAAATGCAGTAGGAGGACAGGCGCCGAGAGAAGGGAGGGTGTGGGCTTGTGCCCCCGAAGGCTGATGGTTGCTGTGGAGCTGCCTCAGGGAACTGCAGTAATTTAAAAATCAATTGAGCTCAATAAACTGCTGCAAACTGTGACAATACTGTGAATGCAAGCAACTGGCAGCAGATTACACAGCAAATCATCCCTCAAACGTCTTATTTTATTTTATTTTATTTAACTCTGGACATTTCATCCCACCCTGGATGTAGTTTGTAGTGAAAACGTGAAGGCCACCTGGCCATTCACCCATCCACCAACCGGAAAAGTGGACGGGCCACGTTAAATTGCTGACAATTACCTCCTTAATGGGCTTAATTGCCCCCTTGATTGTCAGTGGGTGCTCTTCCGACACCCACACTTACCTGCCGGCCATAACGTTGTGTGCGAGCGCAATGACGTCAGGACACACACCCAACGACATTTCGCGCAATTTTACATACGTTCTGTTCGAGCGCCCGCCCAGCCTCGGAATGCAAGGTTCAGGCCACAGGGTCAAAGCCAAGAGCACTCTGTAAGTGGGGATTGGTGGAAAGGCCAGCATTTATTGCCCTTCCCTAATTGCCTTGAGGTGGTGGTTGTGAGGTGCATTCTTGAACCATTGAAGTTCATGCGGGATAGGTACCCATTGTGCTGTTGGGGAGAACTTCCAGAATTTCAACCTGCCGACAGTGAAGGAACGGTGATATAGTTCCGAGTCAGGGTGGTGTGCCTTGGAGGGTAACTTTCAGGTGATCGTGTTCCATGCATCCACAGCCCTTATCCTTCTAGGTGGTGGAGGTTGTGGGTTTGGAAGATACTGTCAAAGGAACCTTGGCAAGTTGCTGCAGCTTGCCTTATTTATGGTGCACACAGTTGCCACAGTGCACCGTGGAGGGAGTGAATGTTTAAGGTGGTTAGGCAGCGGGGATAACTGCACCAGAATGCACACATAACTCAGTCTCCATTTTAACTTCACACATTCTATCTTTATTTTTAGGTTAGCGTTATCAATGCTTCTGGATTGGGGAAGGGAAGAGGCATGTATAATTAATTACAAGATAAAATGTTTACACAAACCATTTTCATTTCTATTGGACAAAATAGATGCAAGATTTCTGATATAATTGTCAAAAGCATTTTCTGATTCATTTCAAGCTTTCTTTGTTTTTTTTATCTTGGTAGAAAGATCCTAATCCATCTTGTTAGGTCATGTAATAATATTCACATGTGTAGTTTGATAGACTTCAAGGTTATCAGAGCATTTTCAAGGGAATGAGTTTGTATACTTATAGATTTACAACAAATAAATTTTAATTAAATGCATAATCCTTTGAAATGCTTTCAATACATATACATCTACCATCTGATACATTGCCCAGAGGGAAACTAACAAGTTCAATACATACCCATGCATATTTGGAGATTATTGACTTCCACTTGGAGCTAATTGTACATTCAAACAATAGTTTCCAACAGCCTCACCTTAGAGAAGTCAGTGTGCTACATTCTTTTTTGCTACATTCTCTGCTATTGCAGAGAAAACCAATGTCATGTGAAAGTCATTTTTAAGACAGAAAATGAGACTGATATCTTTATATATATATGTGAGGGGAATGGCAATTAACATTTCACACTTCTGTTAGAAAAAGTAATTTATTTAGCTGAGATAGGGCCTTGTAAATAGCTTTAACGATATGTGAATGGAGAAGTTTCATTAATGGAACCAGCAGTGCGTCTCTACTTATTTCACAGGGCAGATGGAGGATATCTGTTAAGAATTTAAAGTCAGCCAGACAACTGTACAAATCAAGGCAGTTGATGTATGGAGGAATTGATAGTCACTTTAGGTGTCAATGATGAGGCTAATCATCTAACAAATATTCAGGGATATTATTATTATATATATATTATTATATATATTATCCTGGATAATTTTAAATATTATGGCCAACATTTGTAACTGAATTTCTCAATCTGTACGCACTCAAAACAATTCCATTAGTGATGTGAATTCACCTCTTTTAAAGTAGGGCTACATGAATTCCTATGATATTTAGAAGTTTGATAATTAATGCACGAAATAAAATGGCATTCGTTGCTAAGAATATATTTTGCTTGGCAAGGCATAGGGCAGATTTTCTTCCGTGTGTGCTTAGGAATTAGAGAAGAAAACCAGGCAGGGAGAATCACACACTGACAAACACGCGCAAACACACACACATGCACAGCCACACACATGCACAGCCACACACATGCACAGACACACACACATGCACAGGCACACACATGCACAGACACATACATGCACAGACACACACACATGCACAAACACACACACATGCACAGACGCACACACATGCACAGCCACACACACGCACACACACATATGCACAAACACACACACACACAGACACACACACATGCACAAACACACACACATGCACAGCCACACACACGCACAGACACACACATATGCACAAACACACACACAGACACACACATGCACAGACACACACACATGCACAGCCACACACATGCACAGACACACACACGCACAGACACACACACATGCACAAACACACACACATGCACAGACACACACACATACACAGCCACACACACGCACAGACACACACATATGCACAAACACACACACACACAGACACACACACATGCACAGCCACACACATGCACAGACACACACACGCACAGACACACACACATGCACAAACACACACACATGCACAGACACACACACATACACAGCCACACACACGCACAGACACACACATATGCACAAACACACACACACACACACACACAGATGCACACACACGCACAGCCACACACATAAACACACACACATGCACAGCCACACACACGCACAGACACACACACATGCACAAACACACACATATCACCACAAAGCCACAATAGAAATCACCCAATTAGACATCCATTTATTTATAAGGATGAAAATTAGGCTGCCTTCATTATACAAGTATACATGTGCTCCCACCTGATTATCCACTATGCTCTGAGTCCACAAGACCTCAGACCAAAGTATAGATTGAAAGGAAAGTCATATCCTCTCTGTTTGTTTCACTATACCAAGCTATGTATGGGTATCAAGGGAGTGGCTAAGAGAAAAGAAAAGAAAAGAATCTAAAAGACAAAAACAATGAAAGGATTTTTATGGGCAGGGTTGAAATTTTGTTGCAAAAATCAGAAGACAGGCACAATTCTGAAATAAAAGCAGAAGTGTTTAATGCCAAGAGAAATTCAAATCAGCAACATAATATGTAAAAACAAATAATTGAGGGAAGCCTGAATGCAAGATTACGGAAACAATGTGCATACACATACACACACAAACACACACACACACACACACACACAAACACACACACACACACAAACACACACACACACACACACATGCAGTTAATACAGAGTGAAACAAAGCGTTGGTCACAATATTGGGAAAACTGGAATAGAAGAAAAGAACTAACAGAGGTACTGAAATGTGTGTGTAGGAGGATAGCGGAAACTTCTCAAAGTCAGATATTAGATTTGCAGGAATGACAAGGGAGTCCTAGACCGCATAGAAATAACAAAAACATATAAAAAGATTAGATGCTCTTAAAATAGACCAAGTACTTGGTCCAGACATGTTGTGCCCACGAACTGCAAAGGGAGATGGGAACTAAAAACTAGTGAATCTTTAACTGATGTTTCTGTATGAATCTGCTGACTTTTGGAAAGACATTCCCAAGGATTGGAAAGTAGCCAATACTTCTCCATTATTTTAAAAAAGGGTCAACTTGAAGATACTATGCCAGGAAATTTAAAGTGTAGTGTAGGGAAAGTCTTTGAAATGACACTGGTTAGTTCTGAAGAAGAGTTATATGGATTCAAAAGGTTAACTCTGTCTTTCTCTCCACAGATGCTGTCAGACCTGCTGAGTTTTTCCAGCAATTTTTGTTTTTGCTAAGGAAGTTTATACTTGCCTTAGGTGTGGCGCAACAAAGGTTCACTAGATTGATTTTCCTGGGGTGAGACTAGGAAAAATATAGTAGGATGGGCCTAAACACTCTGAAGTTTAAAAGAATGACTGATGATCTCAGTGAAACACACAAAAATCTTAGAGGACTTAACAGGGTAAATGCTGAGAGGCTGTTTTCCCATAGCTGGAGAGTCTAGATCTAAGGGTCATAGTCTCATGATAGTGGTCAGCCATTTAGGACTGAGATGAGGAGAAATTACTTCACTCAGAGGGTTGTCAATTTTAAATAAATTCAAGACCGAAATTGGTAGATTTTTGAGCACTGAGGGAATCGAGAAATATTGGGAGAAGGGAGGGGAGTGGAGTCAATGTAGAAAATCAGCCATGATCTTATTAAGTGGCAGAGCCAGCTTGAGGGGGCATATGGCCTATTCCTGCTCCTATTTCTTATGTTTTTATGTTCTTAAATAATATGGGTACCGTGGACTATTGTTCATTGAAGTTGCCATAGTTGCTTCCTGGATAATGACCACTGAGATATAAGCATTAGCGAGAGTCAAGAACTGACAATATCAGATAATCTACCTGTAATACATCCACACTCAGTTTACCTTTCCATTTATTACAATGGATTCCCAGATAGGCTAGGAGAAGCAAAAGCCCCACATTCATTTAAAGAACAACTGGCGTAGCAATGGGGAGGGAAAAATGGGCTTTCTGTCTGTGTCAACAAAGATGGACTGAATGGACTTCCTTATCTGTAATGGCCTTGTGATCCTTTAAACTAGCACTGAGTTAACTCACCTTAGCAGCACTATAATGGGTCTCAACACTCCTTGCTTGGAGAGAAAATTGGCCTTGTGATCCTGCTCCTGATTACCATTCAGTAAACTTTGGTGGGAGTGTATGAATATTCCTTTATATAGTCTGCTACCATTCAATGCCAAAGCTCACACTTGTGTACCTGGATGAAGTATCAAAGGGAGACTGGTGCCTTTCACGCCATGCCCAGCAAGGAGGCAATATAAGAGTAGGAAGGAAAAAAAAACTAAACAATAAAAGTGTAACAAGACATCTTGTGTGCAATTATCATGGGCAAATTTGCTTATTGATAATAGTGCCATAACTTTGCAATCAGGGACAGTATCATACTCTTCCAAGTGAGGGGTGACACGATGAGCTGCTTCCCCTTGTTCTTCAATCAAGCGTCGGGGGGAACATCGAGTTCATGTTATTCCTATTTTAAACACTCTATCCCTAGGCATCCAACTTTCATACCAGATTAGTGTCAAATGTGAAACAGCTTGCAATCTTTTAGATAAAGATGTTGACTGACATATTGTAAAGCACTGCATGATATCTAGGTTTATGTATTAATACACAGTATGTGGTGGTATCCTTGCAATAATACATACAAACTTTGGCACTGAATGCCTTAGACATTTTAAAGTATAGCACCTATACTAATTTTTATCATTAACATTAACGTATTGTATTCAGTGTGGTAGGAATTTGTTTGCGAGTGCCAAAACAAGAAAGCGCAGCTGCATATACCAATGTACCCATAACATTTACATTTAGCAAATGAATTAAACACTAAATGCAAGTCAAATATGCCGAAGAACATATTATTCACAGGATCTATAGTACCTAGTTCCTCACCATTTAGACAATACTCCAATTTATCTTTCTTGGATGATGTCACATTCGCCCACAGTGAACACCATTTTTCATAATTGTGTCCACTCACTTAATCGAACTATGTCTCTTTGCAACATTAAGTTCACATCTACACTGCTTACTGTCCCATATAACTTCATGTCATCTGTAAGCTTAGATCACAGCTTTCTATTCCTTCACACAAATCATTAATAAATTCAATGACAAGTTGAGGCTCCAGTACAAATCCCTGGGAACACCACTTGCTAAATCCCACCAAATCAGAGTATCTACAGGGTAGGCTGAAGTTTACCAGTCCCCAGGGCGACGGGATCAGAGACGGGAGGCTGGTAAAATCATGGGGAGCCACATCAGGCCAGCTCCCCAATGCTGTCCCACCACTGGGTAAGTCTCCCAGTGGCACGCAGAAGACAAGCCCAGCTGGGGATTGACTGCCCACTCCACAGAGGCAGGTAGTTGATTTGCATAATTAGGACTATTAAGTAGTACCGCAGGCATTTCAAGGTGGGCCCCACCACCACATGAGGAGGCCACCAGCTTCAAGGAGTTATCTGCCTGTGGCAGCTCAAAAGGAGCCAGAAGCCCCATGGCCCACAATCGGAGCTGGGCCTGCAAGGCTCACCCTCCCCCCCACCCCCCCCCGGGTGGGGTTCCCCTCCAATCGCACAGCCTACTGCCCTCAGCAATCTGGAAGTTATTATTCCTGCTTCCCTGCATGGGGCTGGAGTTCCCCCATGCTAGTGTTTCAGAGCTGCCGGCCCTCTGATTGGGCCTGCATGATTTAGAGCCTGCCTGCAGTTTTTAACTGAGAGGCCGACTGCAGTAAACTCGTTGCTGGCCGGTAGAGGCTTGGGACCCGCTTTTCGGCCCCGCGTCGCAGTCTTAAAGCCCACAACAAAATTCATCCCTTTATCCCCACTTTCAATTTTCTAGCTCCTGGCCGATTTCCAACCCAAGTCAAAAGGCTACCTTAAATTCCATGGCTGGAATTTTCCGGCCCTGTCACAGCGGCACACCATTCTAAACTCCATGACTACGGCGGGAAGGTAAAATCTGGCTGCTGTAAAATTCTGCCCCATGTGTTCTCAATTTTATAATAATCTCTTGTGTGGATCCTCACACCTGCTTTCTGGAGGCCCATACAGACAACATCAATTAACATTACCTTATTAGTGTCACTCCACTCCAGGAGCATTCAGCCTGAAGGCAGGCCCTTGGCTCATTGTCCGGTGAGGCTTCACCCTGAAGCTGGTTTCCTGACAGTTTTTGTCAGTGCCGGTTTGCCATTGCCTTCCACTCTCAGGGAGAGGGGGGAAGAGGTAGACCCCAAGTCTACCTCAGCCGGAATGAGAATCAAATCCACCCTGTTGACATTATTCTGAACCGCACGTTAGCCAGTGAGCCAATTTTTAAAAAATTTCAGCTCAAGTAGTCAGACATGAATTACCCTTAACAAAGCCATTTTCACGCTCTATGATCAGCTCATACTTGTTCAAATGCTCTGTCAACCTATCACTAACGTCAGGTTTCTGTAGCATTGCCACAGCTGACAAGGCTAGGTGTGTCAGTTGTTGCATGGGACATTTTTTGGTTTTCATGATTGTTTCTCTTTTTTCAAATTCTTGACTGAAAATTGACCTGAAAAATAAACAAATTGTGGTTAATGAAATTCATTAATTGCAGTTTTGAAATCTTATATAGTGGAAATTTTAACTCAATTTTTAAAGCCATGAATATTTTTGTATAAGTACTCCAAACCTTATCTTTTCTCATAATTTTTTCTTAAAAGAATAAAACATTTAAATAGGTTAATTAATGGCATTGTTTGACATTATTGTGTTAGGTTTTTAATAAGTAAAATCCCTGCTTTCACAGCACTTTTTACTGCTTTGCGAAAACCAAACTCAGCAGGTCACCACAATCTGAATTTCCAATTAAACAGGAACTTGGCTTGACAGGCAACACATTTATCATTGGCTTTTGGAAGGAAATCTGTAAGGATCAGGTTTTAAGATTCATATCACTCTTGGTTAGAACGGTTTTAAACAGGAATAGGATCAAGGCCAGTTGCTGGGAATCCCCTGTCTAAGCAGGAACAGGAGCTCCCATTTTAAAGAGATTCCTCCATGTTAGAACAAGGATATCTGTAAAAAGGGGATCAGACTGTGCAGTTAGAGTGTAGCAGAATTTTAAATGGAGCCTGTGCTTAATCCAGAATGCGCGAGTGATGCACACACATACTGACACTACATGTCAGCACATCTTACAGTCACTTCAAGCAGGCCTTCAGATCCATCAAAAATATGACAGATGATTTTCTAAGCTCTGGTTGTCATCTCTGTAATAATATTTTGTGCCATACGCTGTGTGACAGTCTGAGGACCATATTATACAAGGCTGATATTTTTAAATCCATCTAAAACTGAAGACCAAATGTGTAACCCCTGATTGTTTTGATCTTAAGTGGCAGATCTCTCATGGTTATGTTCATACTAAGTCAGAGGTGATGCTCTTTTATAAAGGATAAAATCAATACATCACACCATACACAACACTTGTATGCTTCTAAGATGAGTTGTGCATTCGATCCATCTCACTTTAAGGGAGTAAGGTATCGCTGTTGTAAGTAGTTGCGTGCTGAAATCAATTAGAAGTTATTGATTCTTAAACAGATTCTCAGGCCAATTATAGGGTATTTTCTGTTGCTAAGGTATAGTCCCTATCGATTACCACTTGCTTGTACATTTCTGGGACCTTCCCAAGGCCAGGAGAATTGAGCAGGAATCAATTGAATTTCTTTAACAAAAAGTGCAACAGTGATTTTCATACCTGACAGTGTGATGCTTCATCTGGGGTAGACACCTCTTAAAACTTCTATGCATAGGAATAAAACCTGGCTGTTTGATTGCTTCAAATGTAGAAAATTTTATGCATGTTCCATAGATTCTATAGAATTCCTCATGTTAAGTTTCACATGCAAACGTGTGTACCATGCAGACATATGGGAACAAAGGTTGGAGTGCCCTGTCCTTTTTGGTCATTTCAGTGAATGCCACCAAAGGTGACCTGTGCTGTTGGCTAGTTGCAGGCACAACAGGGAGTTTAAGAGCATGTCAGGCTAGCAGGTGTTTCAGCCTGATTTTCAGTCTCAACTCTTAAAGGCAGTCTGTCCCTCCTAAAGGAAAACTGCACTGAAAATATGAAAGCTGCAAAAAATCAAATTTGAAGATCGAAGATGAAGGAAAATGGAGGCCAGGGAGTGAACTCCAAGATTCAGTGATTCTGCATTGGAGTCATCAGTCATGGAGGTGTGCTCAAGGAGAGAGGGCATGTTTCCATGGGGCCAGGAGGCCTTCACACCAGACCCTCTGATGGGAGTGGGAGCAGGGGGCTAGGGCAGTCAACTCCTGGAGAGGGTCCCACAAGAAGTTTAATGACCTCATATATGCGGTCAATGTCAGTGAATGCATCTTCACATTACCAGCAAATCACCAGTCTCTCACGCTGCTCAACGCACCACAGTCCCATCACTCACACACTCCACATCACCACACACATCTTCAAATGATGCCAACCTCAGTATCCATCTCTCACTGCCTCCACATACCTCCAGCCATTCATCTATGGTAGGAATGTCACCCAAACACACGGGCGGAATCGTCCCAGATTTGGACTAAATGCGGTAGGGGGCGGGTAAAGTGATGTTTTACCTGCCAGCCACAGTGATGGCTTCTCACGTTGTTTTGTCCCAAACCCTCTGCATTAATTACACATTCCCGGGAAAGACACCATTTCCATGGGCGGGCTCTCATTCGCCTGCCACGCCATCACCCCGCCGCTTCATCACACCAGGCGCCACAGTTAAAGTGCAGCCACGTGCACCCCTCAGTGCTTCCAGCCTAGGGCTGCTGCACGGAAGACAGGATGGCCCCAAAAGGCAATGTCCTCTACCCCCACTCTGGCCTCAGGATGGGCAGCGGCATCACCAATCCAGCATGGGAGGTGGTGACAGTGGTGGTCAGCGTAAATGCCCTGTAAAAGAGGACAGCCACCCAGTGCCACTACAGGATGAATGGTCTCAACCATTCTGCCAAGTCACTCTTCTTATCACTTCTCAAACCTATCACACATCCACAGGGATCTCACACCTCAAGGGGCAACACCACTAACTCTCACACACACCCTCACATCTCCATCAGACTCATATCCTCTCGAGCTCGTGTCCTCATCCTGTCCATGGCACCGCTCACCACACAAATATTCCCCGCAGTGCCATGTGTTCTGCTCACACTCTCTCCATCTGTTTCCATGCAGGAGAAGCCTGCTCACATTTTTTTTATTCATTCAAGGGATGGGGCGTCGCTGTCTAGGCCAACATTTATTGCCCATCCCTAGTTGCCCTTAAGAAGGTAGTGCTGAGCTGCCTTCTTGAACCGCTGCAGTCCATGTGGTGTAGGTACACCCACAGTGCTGTTAGGAAGGGAGTTCCAGGATTTTGACCCAGCGACAGTGAAGGAACGGTGATATATTTCCAAGTCAGGATGGTGAGTGGCTTGGAGAGGAACTTCCAGGTAGTGGTGTTCCCATCTATCTGCTGCCCTTGTCCTTCTAGATGTTAGTGGTCATGGGTTTGGAAGGTGCTGCCTAAGGAGCCTTGGTGAATTCCTGCAGTGCACCTTGTAGATGGTACACACTGCTGCTACTGTGCATCGGTGGTGGAGGGAGTGAATGTTTGTGGATGAGGTGCCAATCAAGCGGGCTGCTTTGACCTGTATGGCTTCAAGCTTCTTGAGTGTTGTTGGAGCTGCACTCATCCAGTCAAGTGGGGAGTATTCCATTACACTTCTGACTTGTGCCTTGTAGATTGTGGACAGGATTTAGGGAGTCAGGAGGTGAGTTTGGAAGCAGCAGGAAGTGGTCCCATACCGGAGGTGGAGTAGCCCACATTAGGCCCCTCACTTACTTTGAGGAGTGTGCCATCGCGCTGACTAGTGAGGACATGGGCCATGCCAGCAGTAATGGTGAGGTCGGCAGCGAACACACTCATGAGGATCCTGTACCACATTATCTCTCTCTCAACACAACTGTGAATGCTCTCCCTCCTTCTTTTGACTCTGTTGTCATGCACTAATTATCTCTACTTTGGTTCACAGGGAGCTCTGCCAAGCGACACCCTCAGCCAGGCAGTCCCTCAGCTCCATCCAGGTCCTCACCTCCAGCCAAGAGGACACCCCCTCCATTGAAGAGCTGGAAATAAGCAGCCTGGAAGACCCATCACAGCGCTTACCCACACCCTGCACCAGCGCAGAGACACACACCTCAGTGGGACCTAGATCTAGAGCAGGCTCAGGTTCCCATGGACACAGCATGGACACACTTCCACAGCAGGAGGAGGCAGGTTTGGCTGAGATCCCCAGCACTCAGAGGACTGCTGGGGAAGAGGCATCTGTGAGGTCCAAGTCAGATGACAAATCTCTGAATTTGGCCTTCCAACTCATCCTGGAGAATCAGCAGAAGGCGTGGGAACATTACGCAGAGCTGTTGGAAGCCCCCAACAGAGTGGCAAGCGAGTCGGAGCAGTGCATCCACCTGCTCTCTGATGAAGTAGTGCCCATGTGTGTGTGTATGGAGGTCTCCATGGGGAGGTTGGTGGACGCCATGGAGACCCTGGTCCAGCAGAATACAGAGATGCATGCAGAACTGCACCTCCATCACGAGATCCATGGGTGAGTTCCTGCAGTGGCAATGCGAGGAGGAAATGGGGCATCTCAATGCCCCTCCAGATGCTCCTTCCCTCAACGAGTCAGGCCAGGGCCTCCTGGCACCCGAAGGGAGGAGGAGCAGCAGCTGGACATCCCTGGGTCATCCACTCAGGAATCTCAGAGGCTGTCCTCTCCCTCCAAGTCCCCTTTGCCTGTGATCCCCTCAACCTTGTCCTCTGTCACTGCAGAGAGAGCAGTTGGCCAATAAGTGATTCTGGAGGGAGAAGTGTTTGTGTGTGGCTGGGCCTTTCAGAGTCTCGTGTAAGCCTCTCCCACACACGTGGATCCTTCACGTATCACACTCACCTCACTGTCCTGAGCATTTTCAATGCTGCCTGCTGGGGGATACACATTCAGTTGTCCATCTGAGCTGCATCTCCGTCCTCCCACTGACCACACTCCCATGCAGCACCTGATCTCGCCCACCATGACTGTTGTTTCACTTTTGCTTTAGGCCGCATGGTCTGGATTCGCTTTGTCGGAAGCTCCCCCATCTTTTCCCCTCCCCCAGTCACCCATTCCACCCCCCCATCATTTTTGACCCCTCTGGCATCACCTTCTACCTCCTCTCCTGACCTACCAGCCACAACCCTTTTCCTTCGGGGATGTCCAGGTGAACGTGCACATTCCCTTCCTTCCTGAAAATGCCACCCCCATCCACATTCACCTCCCCGACCTCCTCCTTCCCACCCCCAGGGTCTGTGTCTGCCTCTGAGTCCCCACTAACCACCCTCGCCATCCTCTCTACCGCTACCGTCAAACCCTCACCCTCCCTCCCACCCTCCCGCCTCACTCTGTCCTTGGCCATTTTCACCATCCCCTCATTCCCCGCCCACCCTCAGTTCGCTCCCCAGGAGGCAGTCATGGACTCATCAGAGCCCTTCCTTGCACATTCACCTGGACATCCCCTCCCTCTGGACCCCTTCCCCCATTGGAACCCTTCTCCCCCGGGCTCCCCACCCCCTTGGTTTCAACCCCCCCCACCACCGCCAGGGCACTACCCCCGCTTAGTCCTTCCCCCTTCCTGACTCCTACAGACACCTTTACTTCTTCCACCCCTCTTAGTCCTCCCCCTCTCCCAACTCTTTCCTCCAGCCTTACTTCTTCCCCTAGCCTTGCTCCATCTCCTTTTCGCACTCCTTCCTCCCCAGGGACTCCCTCCACTCTCCACACTCCTTCCCCTCTACACACTTCTTCCTCCCCATGGACTCCCTCCCCTCTCCGCACTTCTTCCTCCCCTTGGACTCCCGCCGCTCTCCACACTCCTTCCCCTCTACGCACTTCTTCCTCCCCATGGACTCCTTCCCCACTCCACACTCCTTCCTCCCCCCAGACTCCCTCCCCTCTCCACATTCCTTCCCCCCTCCAAACTCCTTCCCTTACCCCTTCTACCCCCTTTACACCTACCTCCCCAGTTGCCGTCATCTCCCCTGTTACCCTCTCCTCCCTCATACTCCCTCCACCCCTCCCAACCTCCCCCAACACCTTCATTTCTCACCCAGCCTCACCCCATCCTGACACCTTCATTGCCCCCATCTGAGCCTCACCCCACCCTGGCACCTTCATTCCCATCCTCCCAACCTCACCCCAGCCTGATACCTCTCCCAGTCAATCCTGGACCTTCCTCTCCCAACCCCCCACCGGTACATCCTCCTCTCCCAAACAAAGCTGGACCTTCCTGTCCACCCCCTTGACCATCATCCGTTGTGAGCAGACCCTCAACGGTGACTTTCCAACTTCCGTGAGCTGCTTCTCAGCAGAGCCATGTCCATGAGAATCCACCCATCATGCCATGGACGTTCCTACAGTGTGCCCTTGCTGTTGGGCTCCAGCATCTTCTGCTCCTCGGATGTCCGCGATGTGAGCAAGGCCCTGGCGGTAAGTCCTGACTTCTGCACGTCACAGTTGAGACCTGTTCTGCACCAGGGTGCAATTTCGCCAATATGGATGGACGATCCAGCAGGGGGGGATGATTCCGGCAGGCTGGCCTTATAACAATACACAGATCTATGTCCGATGGTGGGGACCGCAGCCCGCCATCGATGGGCTGAGCAGATGATCGCAAATTGGTTTCACAGCATCGTGAAACCGATTTTTGGCCTTCTCGCCATATTGTCCACTGAGCGCACCTAACGCTAGACTCCGTCCACTGACATTCTCTCTTGCAGGAGAAGGTTGCACATAACAGCAGGGAGAACCAGGGGAGCCAAGGGGATCTGCCACGACTCCATCCACTCAGCCAGGTGGAGGAGATGGTGCTGAGAATAATGGAGTTCTCCGCGACAGAGGCCATGGTGGAAATGCTCAGCAGGTCAGACAACATTGGTGCTGAACAAAAGAGGCATCTGTGACTTTTCATCAGAACCCCTCTGTTTTCCCAGACTGTAAGCACTAGCCCTCAGAAACCCACTCCAAAAACGCTCCAATGTCCTTCCAAACACTTGGCAATTACAGAAGTTCTTCAAATGCACCTTAGCTGCAAATTGGGTGCCTGGCCCTTTAAATAAGATCGGTGCTGTGCCCCTTATGTTGCTGAAAGCTTGATCTTTGGTAAGTGACTTACAAATTTATTGAATGGACTAGCATGGTCCAAATTAGGACAGCGTGTTTCATACCAGCCAGGAGGACTGTGTGGCATCAGAATAGCACCAATTTAGCTGCTTCAGTAGCTTTCAGGAGATGCCCATGCAAGCACCATTCTCAAGGTGTGCCCATGATGCAGGCCATGTGGGAAGCAGCTGGCAGTTCAGCAGACACCCTTGGGAAGGCAATTGGTTTCCATTTGTATTTCTTCATGCATAATTAATAAGAAATGGCTGTATTTTCATTGGTGCCCAAAAAGTTACAAGGCTGTGATGCATAAAGATATTGGCCATGAAATCCAGCTCCGTAGCACCCATTTCTTTGGCACTATAAGTGCTGCTTAGTCTCCAAAATGGCAGCTGCAGGGTGCACGCATGCTCCTGCTGCTGGCTGTACCAGGCCCACTTTTGATGAAGATAGTGCCTGCGTGGAGTGTCTGTCAGGAAAATGCAGAGCGAGCAGCAATGACAGCAATCAGCATATAACACTGATCTGATGTCAGCAGTGCCATCTTAGAGTTCAACATTCCAACTAATGCCCTCTCTTAACTTCACACAGATGAATCGGTGTTCAGCAGCAGGAAGGACCCGCCCCAGCACTATTTAAAGGGATTATCAGCTACTTTCAGGTCAGCCTCGTGCTGATTGCAGAAATGTTTGGTTTCCCGTGTTGTTTAAAGTTGATGAAGTCCACAGGGTAGAGTGTGGCATTTGCTGTAGGACATTGTTCTGATTTCAAGGGCTCTCCACAAACCATTTACCCCCATATGGGGGCACACTACCTTCCATTCCTCTTGGACTAAAGCACGACAGTGAGAATGAGCAGAGGCTATGCAAAGCAGGACAAGCTATTGGAAGAGGGAGGAGGAGGAGGACAGGGACAGGGCTTCAAAACAGGAGGCCATATCTGCCCTGAGTGTTTAGTGAGCAATTCTCCTACTTGAGCCTCAGTGAGAAACAGTGCATCAGGCATCTCCACTTCACGAAGGAAGTGCTCACTGAAGTTTTCCAAACCGCTGCAGCCACAACTGCAGGCTCAGAGCAGGGCAAGGACAGCTCTGCCAGTAACTGTGAAGGTGACTGTGATCATAAGCTTTTATGCATCTGGCTCCTTCTCAGGTGGAACACATGATATTTGCAGAATCTTCCCGTTTGCTGTCAACTGTTTTTTTATATATCTGTTTACAGGATGTGGACATAATTGGCTAGGCCAGTATTTATCGCCTATCTCTAATTTTCCTTGAGAAGGTGGTGATGAGCTGCCTTCTTGAACCACTGCAGTCCATGTGATGTAGGTACACCCACAGTGCTGTTAGGAAGGGAGTTCCAGGATTTTGACCTAGCGACAGTGAAGGAACGGCAATATATTTCCAAGTCAGGATGGTGGGTGACTTGGAGAGGAACTTGTACATGGAGGTGTTCCCATGTACCTGCTCACCTCACCCTTAAAGATGGTAGAGATTCTGGGCTTGGAACGTGCCTTTGAAGTAGCCTCGGTGAGTTACTGCAGTGCATCTTGTAGATGGTCTACACTGCTGTCGCTGTGCATCGGTGGTGGAGGGATTGAGTGTTTAAGGTGGTGGATGGGGTGCCAGTCAAGTGGGATTCTTTGTCCTGGATGGTGTCCAGCTTCTTGAGTGTTGTTGGAGCTGCACTCATCCAGGCAAGTGGGGAGTATTCCATCACACTCCTGACTTGTGCCTTGTAGATGGTGGACAGGCTTTGGGGAGTCAGGAGGTGAGTTACGCTCCACAGAATTCCCAGCCTCTGACCTGCTCTTGTAGCCACAGTATTTATATGGCTAGTCCAGTTCAGTTTCTGGTCAATAGTAACCCCCAGTATGTTGATAGTGATCGATTCAGCAATGGTAATGCAATTGAATATCAAGGGGAGATGGATCAAGGAATATCAAGGTTAGATTCTCTCTTGTTGAAGAGGGTCATTCCCTGACACTTGTGTGGCATGAATATTACTTGCTACTTATCAGCCCAAGTCTGAATATTGTCCAGGTCTTGCTTCATGTGGACATGGACCATTTCAGTATCTGAGGAAACGCGATTGGTGCTAAACATTGTGCAATCACCAGCGAACATGACATTATGATGGAAGGAAGGTCATTGATGAAGCAACTGAAGATGGTTTGACTTAGGACACTATCCTGAGGAAATCCTGCAGCGATATCTGAGATGATTGATCTCCAACAACCACAACCATCTTACTTTGTGCTCAGTATGACTCCAACAAATGGAGAGTTTTCCCTCTGATTCCCATTGACTCCAGATTTGTTTGGGCTCCTTCATGTCACAGTCGATTAAATGTTGTTTTATGTCAAGGGCAGTCACTCTCACCTCACAGCTGGAGTTCAGCTTTTACATTCCTGTTTAGACCAAGGCTGTAATGAGGTCAGGAGATGAGTGGCCCTGGCCGAGCCCAAACTGAGCATCAGTGAGCAGGTTATTGTTATGTAATAACCTCTGATGACACTGTCGATTACCCCTTCCATCACTTTGCTGATGACCAAGGGTAGGCTAATGGGGAGGTAATTGGCCGGGTTGGATTTGTCCTGCTTTTTGTGGACAGGCCATAACTAGGCAATTTTCCACATTTTCGGGTGGATGCCAGTGTTGTAGCTGTAGTGGAACAGTTTGGCTAAGGGCACAGCTAATTCTGAAGTACAAGTCTTCCGTATTATTGCCAGAATGTCATCAGGGCCCATAGCCTTTGTGGTATCCAGTACCTTCAGTCGTTTCTTGATAAAATCTGAAGTGAATCGAATTGGCTGAAGACTGGCACCTGTGTTGCTGGGCAGCTCAAGAGGAGGCCGAGTTGAAAGGTCCAGTCGGCACTTCGGCCTAAAGTTGGTTACAATGCTTCAGACTTGTCTTTTGCACTGATGTGCTGGGCTCCCCCATCATTGTGGAAAGGGATATTTGTGGACCCTGCTCCTCCAGTTAGTTGTTTAACTGTCCACCACCATTCATGACTGGATGTGGCAGGACTGCAGAGCTTAGATCTGATCCGTTGGTTGTGGGATCACTAAGCTCTGTCTATCACTTCCTGCTTCCGCTGTTTGGCATGCAAGTAGAACTGTGTTGTAGCTTCACCAGGTTGACACCCATTTTTAGGTATGCCTGGTGCTGTTCCTGGCTTCACTCTTCATTGGACACTGAGGTTCCCTATTCCAAAAGACCTGATTACAGCTGAAAAAAGACAGTTTGTTGAAGTTTTTCATCTTGTACTTATCAGGACAATCACAAGAACACCAATGTTGGGGAAGCAACATTTCATGTTGTACGAGAAGAGAGTGCCGATTGGTTGGCAAGTGGACTCTGATTGGTAGAGGGATTGCCATGGAGAATGCACCAGTTAATGGTTAACTGCCAAGCATTGTTTGAAATTTAAACCAGGCAGCTTGACTCTGATTGGTGAAGGCATTGCCCTGAGGAATGAACCAACGAATGGCTGTCACTTATTTTGTTTAGCTGAACAGGTGCAATGTGTGTACATGTTCTTCCTGTCTGTAAAGAACAGGGCCCTGTGCATTAATATATGTAGCTTGCAGTACACACACATGCAGCAGATTGTGAGCCTGACTGACAATCCTAAATTGGTCGTCATTATAAGTTATAGCACACTAAGGATGATTAAATAAATGTTGTCCAATCACATCTAATGTTGGACACTATGGGCAGAATTTTCTGCCTAGTGGGCGGGCTCGACCAATCTCCGGCGGGCGGGGAGCCGATCCCCGCCAGAGAAGCAGGCCCTGCCGCCATTTTAAGTGGGCGGGCCAATTAAGGACCACCCAGCGTGACATCCGCCGGGAAGCGCTATGCGCTTCCTTGCGGGCGGGGGAGGATTCCCCAAATGCGAGAGTGCGCACTTTCACGCATGCGCACACAGAGCGCACATCTCCCTGAGGCTAAGTGCTGCCTTAGGGAGATCACTGAAAGGTTTTCAAACTTTAAAAACAGAAAAATAAAAAAATCATTTACATGTCCCCCTCAGGTGACAATGTCACACGAGATGGGACATGTTAATAAATTGCACAAAAACTTTAATAAACTTTTTTAAAACTGACATGAAACCTTATCCCGCCGGTGGATGAGGTTTCATGTTCTTTAGAAGCCCGCTGGGGCTCCCGGCCTGCCCGCTGACCTTAAGGTTGGACGGGCAGGGCCTTTAATTGTTTTAGTTATCCTGTCAATGGCCTCAATTGGCCATTGCTGATCGCGCTGTCCGCCCGCCTTCCTGAAGATTTAAATGGGGCAGGAATGACCCCGATGTCGTCCCGCATCATTTTCACGTCAGCGAGCGGGCCCCGCCCCCTTCTCACCGACGGAAAAATTCAGCCCTATGTTTTGCGTTTTACAAGTACAATGCTGGTCTTTATCTTGCCCTTTGCGGACTGCGGAAGGGGCATGCTGTTTGATATGATCCGCCAGTCTTTGGACGTGCAGCCTACATACCTAGCATCACACTGGCACTGAAATTCATATACCACATTACTCATTTGTGTGATAGGCAGAACATTTTTGGCTTGATGGCAGCATCCTGTTAGTGGTGAATACCACTCATTTTTCAGCAATTCTCAAGTTCTGTATTACCAAATGATTATTTGTAGATCTGACTACATTTCATCCCCCACCGGGATGGTCTGAGGGCTCTCCGCTTCTTCCTCGAACTGAGGCCCGAACAATCCCCATCCACCACTACTCTCCTCCGTCTGGCTGAACTTGTTCTCACACTGAACAATTTCTCCTTAAACTTCTCTCACTCCCTCCAAATAAAAGGTGTGCCTATGGGTACCCGCATGGGCCCCAGCTATGCCTGTCTCTTTATGGGGTATGTGGAGAATTCCTTGTTCCAGTCCTACTCCAGCCCCCTCCCACAACTCTTTCTCCGGTACATCGATGGTTGCTTTGGTGCTGCTTCATGCTCTCGTCTGGACCTGGAAAACTCAGCAGCACATTTAGCACTGGCTACATGCTACAATCATGTAAATTAGCAGGCAGCATGAGGTTCATGTACTGCTTGCATCAGACGAAATGTCACAGGTTAATCGCACAGCGCAATCCCTGTGCACATTTTTGGCCTTATAGAATTTTGCAGCCACTTACAATTAACATGTAAAACATTGGTGAGATTTTGTCAACATTGTAACCAGAACTGTGTGCCACTTATGCTATCCCTCTTTTTCCCATTTTCCACGCCATTACAATTAAAATTCTAAGTGCTGGTGGCATGCATTGAAAACACATGCAATCCCATGGCACTGGAAGTTGTTCATTAGTGAAACCTGCCATAAGTTGACAATGCAGCAGCCTGTAAAAGAGCCTCCTGGTCAAACAGGTTGGCTCTGCATCACAGTCACCACTTCCCTGCCCAATTACATTGCCATAAGACTTGAGGGCACAAAGGCATGTTCCTCAAAATTAAATTTCACTTGTAAGTATTTCATGTCACATTGGTTTCACTTTATTCATGTGTGCATCATCGTTATTAGTTGAGATTAGCTTAGTCAGACAGCTAAGTGTTCTAGCGTGCCTCATGGTTGTCACGCATTGATGGTTACAGAGAAATTAGGGACATTTTCCATTTTTGTGCAAGAAAGAACTTTGTGTTTTTTTGTTCACTCTTTATTGAATGTTCATGTTAGTGTCCAGTGTTATACTCGCCACACTGTGGGACATGGCTGAAGTTGCAGGCTCAGCTGGCCTTCTCTTCTATGCATTGTAAAGGACATTGTCCAAGATCGCTCTCAGAGGGAATAACTGAAATATTGTAGGTGAATTCAAAGCCCTGTAAGGACCCTGCCAGCCAACACTCTGAGATGGACAGCACTGAAACCATCCTTTGGGCCCCTCATTTTCTTACCTTACTGACTGTCCCCACCACCCTTACCACCACCCCCAGGACACCAGGCCCTTTGCCATCTTCCACTCCTCCACCCCCTCACCACTGACTTACCAATGCTGGTTCTGAGCCTCCATGCAAGAGTCCATTCTCCTGCTCCACTCCCTTGTGCCGCAGAATTAAATGAGGAAAACCACTCACACAACTGCACAAAGACAACTGGTGCATGCCACCTCTAACTGATCGCGATCCAGGTGCCATGGGATTCTTGTGCACCACTGCCTTTATCCTGAGGGTATACATTAAAAACTGTTTCACGCTAATGGCTCTTTTCAGGCATGCAGATGTATTACAAGTATGAACCCACCAGGAGCTGACATAATGCCTGCAAACGTGCTGCTGACTTAATCTCTGCATCTCAACACACCATCAGGAAACCAAAAATTTTGCATCCCGCTTAATTAAGTCATCCTGCATGCCAAGTTTTCCACCCCTGCAAGTTCCCCACACACACCACCTCCCCCACCCCCCCCCAACTCCCCCCCACACCATCCTCCCCCCAGCATTGTCTCATTTACCTCCGGTTAAATACCTTCATTTAGCAAACACACCAGCATAAGAACTGGCCAGTAAATCAGTTTGCTGGATTGATTTCTTTATAAAAATTGTGTCAACAAAATCATGAAATGGAATACACTGAAAGGAGAATGAAGTATGGTGCCATTTTGGTACATTATTACCAAGTGAAATGCTGCACATCTTAGTGTCAATGTTCTTCAGCGTTAAGGCAAAGGGTGGAACATTCAGCTCCATAACTTCATTACTGGATCTGTTAATTGACAGAATTTTAACGCTTTAAGTTAATAATTTAGTTTGATGGTCCTGAAGAGTGCAAAAGCACAAACTTATGGAGGTTGGAAACAGTGGGCGGAATTTTCCATGCCCGCTGGTGTTGGGCGTCACGACAGGTGTGAGCGGACAATATGGCGGGAAGGCCAAAAATTGGTTTCACGACATCGTGAATCCAGTTTGCAATCGTCTGCTCCGCCTGTCAATGGCGGGGCAACGTTATCTGTCACCGCATGTCAGGAACTTCATTGTAATATGTCTGCGTATCATTATAAGCCCAGCTCACTGGAATCATATCCCCACGCTGGAACACCCAGACAATCACGCCGACGTGTTTCACAATTGAACATAATTGGCAGAGGTATAGAATATAAAAGTAAGGATATAATGTTGGAATTGTATAAAACACTGGTGAGGCCACAACTGGAGTATTGTGTGCAGTTCTGGTCACCACATTACAGGAAGGACGTAATAGCTCTAGAGAAAGTGCAGAGGAGGTTTACAAGAATGTTGCCAGGGTTAGAAAAGTGTAGTTACGAGGAGAGATTGGATAGGTTGGGGTTATTTTCCTTAGAACAAAGAAGGCTGAGAGGTGACTTGATTGAGTTGTACAAAATTATGAGGGGAATAGATGAAGTGGACAGGATAAAATTGTTTCCCTTGGTGGAGAATCCTAGAACCAGGGGACATAAATTCAAGATAAGTGGCAGAAGGTGTAGGGGGGACATGAGGAAGAACTTTTTTTCGCAGAGGGTAGTGGGTGTCTGGAATTCGCTGCCCAAGTTGGTGGTAGAGGCAGAAACGCTAAACTCTTTTAAAAAGTACTTGGATCTGCACCTTAAGTGCTGTAAGCTGCAGGGCTATGGGCTGGGTGCAGGAAGGTGGGATTAGAAAAGGGCACCTGGGTATCCTCGGGCTGGCATGGACAAGATGGGCCGAATGGCTTCCTTCTGTGCTGTAACTTTTCTATGGTTCTATGGTTTTATAAGCAACATGCACCTGGTGAGCTGCACTTCACTCGAGGTTTCGAGGTTTGTTTGTCTACCTTGCTTCAGGCAGCACTTGCGGCCATCAATGCCAGGCTTCACAGGCAGCACCACATCACTTTTAGGTGGGCTCACAAGCAGGTCTCTACTTACCAGACCAGACTTCAGGCAGGCATGGCTTTTCAATGGCTGTAGGGCTATGGTTTATTTGGGGAAGGGGGAGAAGTGGCCTCAGGCAAGGGAAGAGGCTGTAGGGCAAGGGCTGTACTGGGGAAGGGGGGTATCCCAGGGTGTGTGTGGGGCACATTTTGATCTGTGCAAGTGCCCTCAAGATGGTGAGGGCTGAGGAGGCAGTCTCCAGAGGAGATGAAGCCAGATGGAGATGTGAGGGTGTGTGTGAGAGAGTGAGTGGTGATGTCCCTTGAGCTGGCAGTGAGTGAGATGCTAGTGAATGTGTGATGGCCCTGTGAGTGTGTGAGTTTAGAGTGATGAGATGGTTGCCTTACCCTACCCTGCATTGGATGACAAACCTTTTCTGTGCAGCATAGGCACTGACCACCACTCCCCCCACACTGATGGGCCTCCTGCGGCCAGAGCAGGGGTACGGGACATCACGGCGGGCTCCAATGGTGTCCAGAAGGCAGCCCCAGGGATGCGTCACTGAATCGAGGGGCTACAGCCTTCTTGCCTTTCGGGGCCACCTCTTCTGTGCAGCAGTCCTGGGCTGGAAGCACTGAGAGGTGTGCGCGTGGCTGCACTTTAAATATGGCTCCCGGCATGAGGAAGCAGCGAGGTGATGGGGTGGCAGGTGAATCGGAGGCCATCTGCCAGTGACCCGCATGTTTCCTGGGAATGTAGGCTTAATGAGGCGGGATTGGGATGATACGGCGTGAAAACCTGCCATTGCTGCCAGTGGGTAAAATGCCATTTTCTCCACACCCGCTACTGCATTTAGTACAAATCGGGGACAATTCCACCCAGTGTCTTACAAAAAAGTAGTGACGTAGACTAAAGTGAAAGTTCCACATTTTGCTTTCATGACAGTATGTAGCCATTATAGAAATAATCACCTCCAATGTATTGTTGCCTGTTCATAATCATTCCTCTGTATGTGTCCTACATTATACTGCTCTGGTTTTGTTTTATCAGGACTAAAGTACAAAGAAAATGTTAAGACATGGTTTGGGCCTTGCAGCAAGCATAACAGACAGAATTAAACCCTAGGTTTCACATGTTCAGCCTCTGAATGCAATCTATATGAGAATCACCCAGAAGGAAATACTATGGATGCTGTAAATCTGAAATAAAAACAGAATGCTAGAAATACTCAGCAGGTCAGGCAGTATCTGTAAAGAGGATGAAATGATTGACCTGAAATGTTAATTCTGTTTGATTTATCCACAGGCACTGAGTATTTCCAACACTTTCTGTTTCTATATGAGGATCATTATTAGATGCCTCAGATTAAGTTACTCCATCTTATTCACCAATGGCCATGTACCGGTCCTTTCTTAAGTATGGAGTTAAAGCCACTATTCATTCTTGATGTTAATTGTTTTCACTTTAGCAGTGCCTTCCATAGAAAATTGTCAACCTTTCAGAGGAGGTGTGGTCTATGCCCTCTGGAAGTGCTGATGTGGGAAATAGGAGAACAGGGGTAGATTGCCACAACTTTATCAAGGCTCCTCTTACCCTTGAACATTAGAACAGGAATGTCAATGTCATTCCTAATGTCATGAGCCTAATTGTTTAATAACTAGAAATACTGGTGAACAGAAAGTGTTGGATGGCACATCTGTGCTCTGAATTCCATTCAATCTAAATGAAAAGACTCTGTTCAAGACAGAAGCAAAATAATTAACAACCTGCCAATGCCCCAGTAGAACAGCAATAAGCACCTTTTTTAAAAAATTAACCTGGAATGAAAAATATTTAACCTATTAGATGAAGGGTTGGAATACTTGCAAATCTGTAGTTACTGTGCCTACTAACTTCAACAATTAATAGTCTTCAATGAATATTCAGAATTATAGAAGAGGTAAAAGAGCTGCTGTAAGAAAATCATTTCTTTTAGAAAACATCAAGACACCATTTCAGTGTTCTCCATTATTCTTATTGGCTTAAATAATTAATAGGTTTTGAAACGAGGCCATGTTGCACCAGGAGATGGCAGCAAATACAGATCAAATTTCCAAATACATCTATATGGCAAAATGAAAATCCTTATATGTTCATCAACAATATTTCACAGATCAATGAGCAATAAATTAAGATTTTTCAAGAATACCAGTTGCAGAGACAACTTGCCCAAAAAGTCAAGCAGCGATCACCATGTGGCATTGGACTTCCATTGCAGCCTGCCAATACAGGACATGGGCAATCCACTACTGAGGAAGATTCAAGTTTAAAGAAAAAAAATCATGTTGGGATTTCAAGTTAACAACAATGAATTTTCTCACTTATGTCAATGATATGGAGGCAACCGCTCAAGATAATGTATCCCGATTTAGCTAAATGTAGCTGTTTTGAACCAGGGAGGCCATTAAAATCTAATAAGATGGTTGATGACCTACGGAATAGACCAGCTAGACCTGTATGTGAGCAGAACATGGTAACTGCAACTCAATAAGTGTAAGGACTGCATATGTTAACAGAAACCAAACTGGTGACATATTTACTCTTTGAGAAGTGTTGAATTCGGTGAGAGTGAAGTGAGGCGTTGGTAGATTTGGTGCTCAACATTGCTAATCACTAAAGACCAACAATCAAGAAAATCAACAGAATGCTGGGCTGGATTGTAAGCAGGGAAACATGCTTAAAATGTACAGTGTACTGTTGTGACCATATCTTGTTAATGGTTCCCAAGTTTTAGTCACTGAGATACAAATGAGACAGTCGAGCCTCGAGACAGGCAGACCAGGTAGCTGAAGATCCAGAGTTGTGCCCACCTCTGACCTCAGTTGACCCTTCCAAAGTTCATGGAGTCGAAAGCATTCCTGCAATTTAAATGTCTTCAGTGGGATGGGGCAGGGGCATACTTTAAGAAAATCTACCACAAGTGCCTAAGACCGAAGTCAGATGGTGGGTGAGGGAGGGTGTGGTTATGGGCGTACAAAGGGCCTTGTTATTCAACTAATGGCGCTGATTCAGGTTCAGTAATCATACCAGTATCACCACATCGTGTCCCTCAGTAGGTCTGAGGCACCAGAGTTTCAATTTTTACAACCCCTACACATTCCAGAAATCTTAGAACTAAGCCAGGACCCGGTTTAACATGCTGTCTAGCTTCTAGTTATGTCCCAAGGGTACAGTTGGAGTTTGCAGAAATGATGTGATGGTCTTCAAAGTCTTAGTGGTGTCAAAGGACTCAATTATGTGGAAAGATAAGAGAAGTTAGACTCTTCAGGCTTGAAAGGAAGCAACAAAGGTATATGGTATTTTGTAAAGGTAGATAATATGGCATACTCTACAGGAGAGGTAAATCCAGAACATTACTTGAAGATAATACTGTGACAGTGGAACAAAGGTGCTCAAGTTGCTCAAGTTGCAAGACAACAAATTTAGAAATGGAGTCCATGAAACTCTTTCTAAAAACACATGGAATAGGCTTCTGGATTGGGTGGTGAAGACCAGGGGATCATTTAGGAGACCATGATGTGATGGAGTATTGTGGGCTGAATGGTGTTCCTCATCCATTTATCTTCCGTGCTAGGAATGTGAAAGTATCCTAGCCATGGATTTATACATGATTTGGTTATTCACTTTCTCCACAAAAGGCCTTTGCTTTCAAAATAGGCATAAATTTTGTTGCAACTTCAATTTTATTATTTTGTATCTTCCTACAAAGCAAATAATGAATAAAATTATAGAGAGGCACCACATAAGTGCCAGGCAATGACCATCTCCAACAAGAGAGAATCCAACCATCACCCCTTGACATTCAATGGCATTACCATCACTGAAACCACACCAACAACATGCTGGGGGTTACAATTGACCAGAAACTGAACTGGACAAGCCATATAAATACTGTGGCTGCAAGAGCAGGTCAGAGGCTGGGAATTCTGCAGCAAGTAACTTACCTCCTGACTCCCCAAATCCTTTCAACCATCAATGAGGCACAAGTCGGAGGTGTGATGGAATATTCTCCACTTACCTGGATGAGCACAGCTCCAATAACACTCAAGAAACTTGACACCATCCAGGACAAAGCAGCCTGCTTGATTGGCACCCCATCCGCCACCTTAAATGTTCACTCCATCCACCACCGACACACAGTGGCAACAGTGTGTACCATCTACAAGATGCACTGCAGCAACTCACCAAGTCTCCTTTGGCAGCACCTTCCAAACCATGACCTCTACCACCTAGAAGGGCAAGGGCAGCAGGTGCATGGGAACACCATGAGCTGCAAGTTCCCCTCCAAGTGTTACGACCACAGCTGATGTTATTGCTGAACAATCCAGGTCCCAGAGTGAAGTCTGTCTCACTGATCATAAACCTATTTTTTTATTGTGAAAAAAAGGAGGAAGAGCTACTGACTTCAAAAGCAGAGAATTCCAGGAACACATTTAGTATTTTTTAAAAATTAAGAGATTTATTAAAAAAGGAAAAAAAATACTTAAAGCCCGCAAGATAAAAGTTACACAATTAAATAGTCTTATCGAACAACCCCTCAAAAAACATGTTTGGTCAAAAATATACAATTAAACTATCTTTCTGGCAACAACTCCTTATAGATTTTTAACCACAAAAACCCCGTAAATGTTACCTTAGTCAAGGAATTGTTGTCACTTTAATAAAGGTACACCTCACGATTTCCCAGATATTTCCACTCTGATGTGGCATTCTAAAAGGAGGTTCAGGAACAATGTGTTTCCTAAAGCAAAGACCCTCCTGGCTTAACACTGGGTGGCTGTTTCCAACTCAAAACTTTCACAGATTCTCAGCAGTTCACAAAGAAGCTAACCTTCAGTGGGTTCCCCCACAACAACTCTCAACAGTTAAACATCCGCTTCCTTAAATATCTTTCTCCGCTTTCATCTCAGGTTCCATTGTCCTCAAAAACCTCCTTGAAACTCCAATGCTCCAAATATAAAAAACTTCCATGTTTTCCATTTTGCCTTTACTTTCGGGTCAATAAAGTTTAACATATTTTCCCCTGTTTACTCATGGAACCCCTGTAAGATGCAAATGTTCCTTGTTACCTCTGAACTCCCTTTTGAAATTGAACAGCTGTAAAACCAATTTCTCCACTTATCTCACAATGCAAATTTTGGATCCAACCTGTTTACTTGTAACTCAAACCCACCATAACCTCTCATTATAAATGCATAAATCTAACACCTTTAACCTTTCACCTCTTCAACCTCACAGACAATCTGTCTCTATAGTAATCTTCCCCCTGTTTAATTAACCCTGGACACATGTACACCCACAGCTTTCTACACAGAAAATATAATCACAAAAATATAAAAATATACATCTCTCATCATGCAAGCCACTCACCATCCTGACTTGGAGCTATATCGCCGTTCCTTTACTGTCGCTGGGTCAAAATCCTGGAACTCCCTTCCTAACAGCTCTGTGGGTGTACCTGCATCACATGGACTGCAGCGGTTCAAGAAGGCAGCTCACCACCACCTTCTCACGGATAATCAGGGATGGGCAGTGAATGCTAGCCCAGCCAGCGAAGCCCACATCCTGTGAATGAATAAAAAAAAATTCTTAAAGTTACTTTTATCAATGAAATCAGTGGTAAAGAAAGTAATCCTCCTCCCACTCTTCCAAATATGTAATTGTTCACCACTTAGAAAGTCACCAGCTGTAGACTACATCTTGAAGAGGAAAGCTTTAGGAACATTTTTTATTGATTACGTTGCATCACAAAAGAAATCATATATATACAAAAAGATTTATTTGATGCAAAACATTTGTCAAAAAATTCGTCTTTATTCTGGACTGAGTTAAATTAGTCTAACCCTAGTCAAAGGAGGATATCAGGTGTTCATTATAGCCCCCGTGAACATCTGCTGATTGATATTCCATGAATAAGCTCTTTCTGGTTATCTGCCAAAGAACACACCAACACATATCAAATTGGTTTATGACCCTGTTCAAACAATTAATGCTCTGTTAGGCGGCAACCCACCAACATTTGCTTTCAGCAAATTCTACAACCTTCACACCTCAAAGGTAATAAAGCAGCAGAATCCAGACAACATGCAGGCCTAGGCTGACATGGAAGATGACATTCATGCTACCTAAATGGTGGGTATTAATTACCTTCAACAAGAGAAATTCCCAGGACCATCATTGGCATCCCTCCTCCAGGTACCATTTCCTAAGAGGGCATTGGCAACCATGGATTTTCATTGGATTGGCCCATGGTTATGCTTGGCAAAGTTGACTTCTGCAATATGGCTAACCAGGAAATTCTCCCACTCTTATCTCCTGCCATCAGACATATTGGAAGGATTTACAGCTGGTAGTTAACCTGTTTGGCCATATTACGAATGCACCTTCCATGACCAACAAGTCCCGGAGTGGGACTTGAACCTGGAGCTTCTAGCCCAGAGGTAGGGACACTACCACTGCACCATAAAACCTCCTCGTTGGCATTGCCATTACTAAATTCCTCAGCATCAACATACTGAGAATCATCATTGACCAAAAACCTAATTGGACCATGCCACATGAGCAGTGTGGCCCTAACAGCTTCTCCACCATCTACAAGACTCAAGTCAAGAGTGTGATGGAATACTCATCACCTGCCTGGATAGGTGCAGTTATAATAATGCTCAAAAAGCTCAACACTATCCAGGGCAGGGTAGTCTGCTAGTGACTGGACTCCATTCATTTCTGTCAGGTATCCCTAAGGAGGGCATTCAACTTTGGTGTGGGCATAAAATGGGCAGTAGTAAATAGACCACCATTAGACACTCCACCCAATATTTCTTTCCATTAATTACAAATCGGGTTGGGCGTAAGACTGGGTGTCAGTATGAAATACGATTGGCTCACAATCCTAACTGATACCCTACACCTCGTCTTGAATGACTCTAGCATGACCTATGGTATGTTTTAAAATGGGGCTAATTTTAGTTTTCCTTAGAAATTGCACATGTCTCTAGCCGTCCCTCAGTGTGAGGAAGACATCAGCCACAGAGCCCATGGCAAGGGCTTGTGCATAGAGTCTGTTAACATGGTGAGGCTGTAGTGCTGCAGCTACCACATGGTTCTGGCTGACCAAGAATCTCTCCTGCTCCTCCAACCGGCCAATAGGCATGTCAGAAGGATTTACAGGTTGATGATCAACCTGCTTGGCCATGCCATGAACACACTTGCCATGGCCATCAAGTCCTAGGGTGGGATTCGAACCCAGAGCTTCTGGCTCAGAGGGAGGGACAATACCCACTGCACCAAAAGACCTCCTACAAATTGTATATAACATGTCTTTAGTATAATTAATGCCCAGTATAAATATGAGGCATTTAGAAAATGTACCTGGTACCTGTATAATATGATGTCTTGATGAAGTATTACACAGATCAGAAAGCAGATAATCACTTATAACTCATTTGGCAGGACTGTCACACACAGTTAGTCAATAATCTTTTACTTTCGGTATCCAGAGTAATAACTATCGTTTGCCTTAAAGCAGTGGAAACACTATAAAAGTCTGCAATAAAAAAATTCAATAGTGTGGAAAAGGAACAGCTGCAGTTAAACAGTAAGTGAAGCTATCTTGTGTTGTTTGGGAAGAAGAGTTGGGCCACTGCAGTTGGAGATCACGACACACCAAAGTGTAATCATCAATATATGCCAAGAGCACAAGTGGACCCAGCGCGGATCTCTGGGGTACATCATTCTGACCCTTGTCCAATCTGAGCAGAGCCCATTTACCCTAACTGTGCTACCTGTCCAACTTCCTATCCACATTGCTACATTGTGGATCCAGTAATTCTTACTGGAAAATGCTCTGATGTGAATGTCAGATGAAAGCAGGGTCAGCCTGATCTACAATTTCAGTCACAGTCAAATAACCCGCCAAAAATCAGCGGGCGGAATCATCCAGTCCCATTGGCGGCAGGCATCATGGTGGGTGTGAGCGGACAATATGGCAAGAAAGCCAAAATTCGGTTTTACGCTGTCGCAAAACCAGTTTGCAATTGTCCGCTCCATCCGTCAATGGTGGGCTGTGTTTCCCACTGCCGCACACCGGGAGGCTAATTTTAATACTTTAGCGTCTCATTATAAGCCCTGCTCACCGGAATCATCTTCCCAAGCTGGATCACCCAGGATCACTGGCATAATAGCACGCCGACACGTTTCACAACTGTACATAAGTAACATGCACCTGGAGAGCTGCACTTCACTCGGGACTTTGAAGTTAGTTTGCTCACTTTACGTTGGACAGCATTCGCGTCATCAGCGCCAGGCTTCACAGGCAGCACCACATCACTTTTAGGGGGGCTCACAGTCATGTCTCTACCTGACTGACCACACCAGCTGTAAGGCAGGGGTGGCTTTTCAGCAGCTGCAGGGCTAGGGCTTGCTTGGCAAAGGGGGAGAAGTGGTCTCAGGCAATGGAAGAGGCTCAGGGCGAGGGCTGTACTGGGGAAGGGGGTAACCCAGGGTGTGTGTGGGGGCACATGTTGATCTGTGCAAGTGGCCTCAAGATGGTGAGGGCTGAGGAGGCAGTCTCCAGAGGAGATCTGGCCAGAGGGAGATGTGAGGGTGTGTGTGAGAGAGTGAGCGGTGATGTCCCTTGAGCTGGCAATGAGTGAGATGCCAGTGAATGTGTGATGGGCTTGTGAGTGTGTGAGTTTAGAGTGAGGAGGTGGTTGCATTACCCTTACGGATGAGATCATTCATCCTCTTTCTGCACTGGATATCCAACTTCTTCAGTGCAGTGTTGGCACTGACCACCACTGCTACTGCCTCCCAAGCTGGGGTGGTGAGATTGCTGGACCTCCTGTCAGAGCGGGAGTGGAGGACATTACACAGGCCTCCAAAAGGCTTCCCAGTGACGGGTCACTGAACTCTTCTTGGTTTTCTGGGCCAGGTCTTCACTGGAGCAGTCCTGGGCTGCAGTATTGAGAACTGTGTGGGCGGCTGCAGTTTAGATATGGCACCCGGAGTGAGGAGACAGTGAGGTAACGGTGTGGTGGGTCATTCAGAGACCACCCGCCAGTGAGACAGCGTGTTTCCTGTGGCTGCATAATTAATGAGGTGGGAAGCGGATGATACAGCATGGAAACCCGCCATTGCGGCCGGCGAGTGAAACATTGTTTTTCACGCCCACTACCGTACTTAGTGCAAACCTGGGGTGATTCCGCCCAGTGTCTAGGTTCATGTACAAGAATATCTACTAGGGGCAGCTATTACCCTTGAAACCATGGGTTCAATCTTCTAAATTCACACTCCTGCAGAAGTTCTCTCAACAGGACCGTATGTCTGGAACTCAGTGGATGAAAAATGGAGAAGGGTACACATTGACCTCTTCGTGAATTCCCGCTATTTGTTCCTGTTGCATGAAGCTTCACACCAGGTGTGCTAATTCATAAAACCTTTTCCAAACCTCACCATAAAACCACAGGCTGCCTGTGAGGAAGGTAGGAGACAAAACGAGATGTTGTATACTCCTGGTTCATCCTCAACCATCTGCTGCTTATATAACATCCATAGCATTACTTTGCTGCTTATATAACATGCATAGCATTACTTTGCTGCTTATATAACATGCATAGCATTACTTTGCTGCTTATATAACATGCATAGCATTACTTTGCTGCTTATATAACATCCGTAGCATTACTTTGCTGCTTATATAACATGCATAGCATTACTTTGCTGCTTATATAACATGCGTAGCATTACTTTGCTGCTTATATAACATGCATAGCATTACTTTGCTTTGTAGTTGCCTCATTACATAACAGCTTGGCCCGTTTTCAAATCCCAGGGAGTATTCGACACAGGTGAGCAGATGCTAGTTAATTAAAGTCAATGGGATCATGACCCTGGCGGTGCAGCCGAATAGATCTATCCGGAGCTTCCAGTCGCCTGTCATTTTAATTTTCCGCTCTCCTCCCTCTCAGATATTTCCGTCCTCAGCCTCCCACACTGTCAATTAAACTCAGAGTAAGCTCCAGGAACAGCATCTTTCAAATAAGCACTTCACAGTCTTCCAGATAAAACACTCAGTTCAACAATTTCAGTTCATAACTTCTGCCACTTTTTATTTGGATGTATTTTTGTTGTTTTAGTCTTTATTTGTTCATTCATTGGATGTGAACATCACTGGCAAGGCCAGCATTTATTGCCCATCCCTAATTTCCCTTGAGATGGTGATGGTGATCTGCCTTCTTGAACCACTGCCATCCATCTCGTATAGGTACCCCCACGGTGCCGTTTGGAAGGGAGTTCCAGGACTTAGATCCACTGAGAGCGGAGGAACGATGAAGTAATTCCAAGACAGAATGGTATGTAACTTGGAGGGGAACTTGAATGTGGTGCCTTATTGCTGCAGAGCAACTTGTATGTGACACACACTGCAGCCTCTGTGCACAGGTGGCTGGGAGGAATGAATGTTTAAGATAGTGGAAGGGCTGTTGATCAAGCGGCCTGCTTTGTCCTGGATGATAAGGAGCTCCTTGAGTGTTGTGGGAGCTGCACTCATCCAGGCAAGTGGAGAGTGTTCCATCACACTCCTGACTTGTGCCTTGTTGGTGGTGGACAAGCTCTGGGGAGTCAGGAAGTGAGTTTCTCGCTGCAGGATTCCTAGCCCCTGAGCAATATTTTCTGTTTTTATTTCAGAATGATTCCAATGTCTCAACAACAGATTGCTTCCAGATACTCAAGGGGGTACAGCATCAATGTAACTCCAGAGCGCTATGCGCTGCACCATTGTGTGTCAGTACACACTAGAAATTAAATAGAGACTCAAATTATCAATGATTCAATAACGCCCATGCTGTGTCATCTGGTAGCAGCTCTAGATAGAATAGTCTGAGGAGTTCAGAGTTATTTTGATGGCTCACTAACTGCTACTCAGATAGAGTGCTCACAGATATCTACACATGTTTATGTTCAGACTCAGTTGTGATTTGTGCTGCGGTTGGCACTGTCAGCTCCCGTTTCTTCTAGTTGAAAAGAGCTGATAAGGCGACTTGATGGCTGTGTGTAGTGATTCTCCCTCCGTTTCTTCTAGTTGATAAGGCAGTCAGCCTTCTCACACAGAAATCGAATGGAAGTGCAGGAGACAGTTAAGATCTTTAAAAATATATAGTGCTAGCCCAAGCAAATGTAGAACGGCTGAAAGAACACCAATCTGAAACCCTAACTTTGTTTCTTACTTCTCAGGTGCTGCCTGACTTGTTCAGTGTTACCAGAATTTTATGTTTTCATTTCACATTTCCTGCATCTGCAGTATTTTGCTTCTGTTTTGAGTCATATGTAATGTTGACTTCAGCTATACCAACTCTGAGAAAAAAAATATTTGTATCATTTTCTAACACTCAGGCTGAGACAATGAAGATTAGCCCAGTTTATGCTGCACATTTTGGGCTGGTACAGGAAAAGCTATAGCAAGTCTCCTGAATAGAGTGGAGTCTAAGTAAACAGTAACCCAATTCAGGATAAACTTCCACTTTAGCACGGCCATCCTTTCCCATTGTATTGCCATTCTGATCAAGCCAAAAAATCTCTTGCTAATTTATTTTCAGGATTCAGCTGTACCTGTTAGACACGCACAGAGACCAATGTGGTTTGATCACAAAATGGTAGTTCCCATCACTAGATAATATCTATAGTTACTAAGTTGGTGGCCGATGTGGGTGCAACCTTGAAAATAGTAACAGCCCCACCAGATGTAGTCAGGATTTGTTAATAGTTTAAACCTAATAATAGTGGATTGGGGATTGCAGCACAGAGCATTGATCCCACTGATTTGCCTTTGCTTATTTATAAATGAGACTGCAGCCATAGACAGAGGTAAAGGCCTCAAAACAAATAGATCACCCAGCACCAATACATTTATGAATGCTGCAAAAGACTAAGGAGAGGTTTGTGAGGCACCAACAGCCATTATAAGTGACACTGGGCAAAGAAGGGAACAAAGCAGATACAGGGACGTACAGACCAACACTGGGCAAAGATACGGGGAAGTACAGACCAACAAGTTTCGCTCACATTCCATGTAAAATCATGGAATCAACCATCAGGCATAAACTTAATTTTCTGTTCAATAATAACCTAGTAAACAGTCGCCAACATGAACCCAGAAGGGCAGATATTTTCTGGCCAACCTATATAACCTTTCTGAGGGAGTAATGTCCTAGGTGGACTGCAGAGAACCCTAGAACATTGTATGCCCAGATTTCCAAAAGGCATTTGATCTGCATGAACGTGAATTAATTATACTTAAAAGTTGTGGAGATTCAGGCTAAAGGAATGGAAATGGATAAGAAATTGGATGTCAGTAGGAAGTAATGATACTTGTTAGAGGGGTTATGTTATGGCAATCTGCTTGCTGTTATAGCCATGACTATTTTTCAATAAATGAACTGGATTCAAGAACTTTGTGCAACGTAGAACAAATTTATAGATAATACCAAACCAGGAAGGTGAGTGGCATCAAATGCGCCTTTTTTATTGATTCACGGGATGTGGGCTTCGCTGGCTGGGCCAGCATTTATTGCCTATCCCTGGTTGCCCTTGAGAACGTGGTGATGAGCTGCCTTCTTGAACCGCTGCAGTCCATGTGGGGTTGGTACACCCAGAGTACTGTTAAGGAAGGAGCTCCAGGATTTTGACCCAGTGACAGTGAAGGAACAGTGATATAGTTCCAAGTCAGGTTGGTGAGTGGCTTGGAAGGGAACCTCCAGGCGGTGGTGTTCCCATGTATCTGCTGCCCTTGTCCTTCTAGATAATAGAGGCCGTGGATTTGGGAGGCACTCCCTAAAGAGCCTTGGTGAGTTTCTGCAGTGGTAGATGGTACACACTGCTGCCACTACGCGTTGGCGGTGGGGGGAGAGAACATTTGTGGAAGGGATGCCAATCAAGTGGGCTGCTTTGTCCTGGATGGTGTTGAGCTTCTTGAGTGTTGTAGGAGCTGCACTCATCCAGGTAAGTGGGGAGTATTCCATCACATTCCTGGTTTGTGCCTTGTAGATGGTGGACAGGCTTTGGAGAGTCAGGAGGTGAGTTACTCACTGCCGGGTTCCTAGGGCAGAATTTTCTGTGCCTGCTGGCGTGATAGGCAGCTTGCGCGGAGAATATGGCGCGATGGGTTTCACGATGGTGGGAAGGCAAGCTGCGATGATCCGCTCCAGACTGCCGACAGCGGGCCACCTTTCCCGCCAACGGTCGTCAGGGGGCTGATTGTAAAACATCAGCATATCATTAAAAGGCCACCCCGCCAGGCTTTTGGAACCCCACCGGATCATCTGTCCATGTCAGCAGGAAAGCACGTCGATGTGTTTTGCAACAGCGCACAGGCAACGTGCACTTGGCAGCCTTCACTTTGTGGGAACTGGAGGTGGGTGAGCAGCAGCGTTCTGCAGAGCTCACCAGGTTGCCTGTGGTTTGCAGGCCTTAGGGGCACCGGGAGGCATGGGTGATGTGCCGCCCTGCCACGGATGTGACTGTTGTTGGTGTGGGGGTGTCCGGGGGCAACTGGTGCTCAGCCTCAGAGGCGACTGTGGATGGGGGGGTGGGTGGGGGGCCAACTGCTGCCCTGGCATTGGGTCCTGCGCACAAGAAATCAAGGTGGGGGGCAGGGTAAGTGAGGGAAGTGGCCACACATTAGGGACGCCTGTATAAACTGACCAGGCCTCTGCAACTGGACAGATCAGGCACAGCCACAGTGATATGATTGGGGTCAGGCTCCTAACCTGTCCACCCATGCAAGCAATGCAGAGTCACCAAAGGGCCACCAAGCGCTCCATACCTTATCCCCCCACATCCCCAACCCCCCGCCCCGACCACCCCCGGCACAGACTGCGAGTCCGCCACCACCTTACCGGACCACAGAGCAGTTGGGCTGCACACATTGTACAATCTCCTCGCCAACACTGGCCATGTAGCAGTCACTGCTAGAGGTGCTCACAGCCCCTTCCAATCTCAGCACCCCACTCAGGAGCTGTCTCCCCCATGTTGCAGGTTGACAGGGCAGCCATGCAGCGCACTCATCTCTGGCCATCCGAGGGGTGACCAGCACTCTCCGGGAAGCATTAAGGGGCGGTCACACTGGGCCAGGAAAGGTGCTAAGTGCAGCCATGATAACCACGTCTCTCTCTCTCATGCTGCAGGAGGACCACGTCAGGAGCATGGATCCTGGTGACCTAGCTGTGTGCCTGATGGTCTACAGAGACTGTAGAAGACGGAGAAGAGAGTGACTGAGGCTCCTGGCTGTGCAAAGGCAGGAGCAACAACCTCATGAGGAAGGGGCAGCAGGAGCTCCCGCACACACTGCCCAGGAGCGACAGTGAGCCGTGGCTGGTCAGCGCCTAGTGACACCCAGGGTCTATAGACACCGCCTGCCATTCCTGCAGATGCCTGAGAGCCTGTGTCACTGATGACTGCGTATGTCTAGGGACCTGGTGGCTCACACCTGCCACTTACTGCAGGACTTGGTGCCAAGGGGACATGGAGGGCATCCACTGCCAGTGGCTGTGAAAGTGACTGCGGTGCTCAATTTCTATGCCAGTGGCTCCTTTCAGGGCTCCACAGGTGACCTCTGTGGGATTTCACAATCTGCCACCCACAAATGTATCCATGAGGTCACGGATGCATCTTCTCCATGGCAACAAGTTTGTGCATTTCGCCCGGGACCGGGACAGCCAGGATGCCAGGGCCATTGGATTCACCCTGATCTCGGGATTCCCACAGGTACAGGGTGTGATTGACTGCACCCATGTGGCGCTCAGGTCTCTGTCGCTACACTCAGTGACTTCATCAACCACAAGGGCTTCCACTCACTGAATGTGCAGCTGGTGTGCGACCACCAGAAACACATCCTGCAGTTTTCAGGGAGTGTGCACGACGCCTACATCCTGAGTCACTTGCAGATCCCTGCAGTCTTCCAGGGTCCACAGAGGCTGCAGGGTTGGCTCCTCGGGGACAGGGGCTACCCGCAGAGGCCGTGGCTGATGACACGCGTGTGTCAGCCTCAGACTGCAGCAGAGCGACGCTATAATGAGGCTCATGCTGCAGCTCACAACCTGGTGGAGCAGACCATCGGGATGCTGAAGATGAGGTTCCGGTGCCTGGACCAGTCTGGTGGAGTCCTACAGTACAGCCCACAGAGGGTGTCACGCATCATCGTCGTCTGCTGCACCCTTTACAACCTGGCACTGCAACGGGGAGAGGAGCTGGCTGAGGAGGAGATGGAGGAGCTGGAGGTCTCCTCCGATGAGGAGGATGCTGACGGGTATGAGGGTGCGGGGGGTCCTTGGTGGTGACGATGATGGGGATGAGTCCCTTGCACTGGCTAGATGAGGCATAAGCGCTCGGGAGGCCCTCATAGCTGCCAGATTTGTGGAGGATGATGACGACATGCAGTGAGGTGACCCCATAGATCCTCACATCGCATCTGGGAACGTTTGACTCCAGTCTGGCTTATGGCAGCGTGAATACCCTCTGTGAGAATGCTCGTGTCATGGAGACACAGCGGAAGCCCTAATAGTCGCTCGATTGCAGGAGGATGATGACGACATGCAGTGAGGACACTCCATAAATCTTCACATAGCCTCTGAGAATGTCTGACTCCTGTCTGGCCAAGGGCAGCTCGCTTGTGCTCTGTGATCAGGGTCATATCATGGAGACGCAGCCATGAAACTTTAGAAGTTCTGATGATTTGTCCGCCTTCAGTACCTAAGCCCTTCAGGAGCACAGAGTCACGGGTCATGGATGCTGAAGAGATGGGGGCCAGCCCCACCTCAAAGGTGCTGAGAGCACACAGAGAGAATGAGGGAACTCTGTGGCACCTGCCCTCAACATTCTGGCAGTAATGACAATACCGAGGTGCAGGCATCAGTAATGTGTGCAGTGAGTGTGAGGCCGGACCATCACTTTGGTCTGAAGGCCGCACAGAGCACAGGGAAGAGGCCCTGGACTGAGACACCCGCCTTTATCTTGTCCTAAAAGGTTTCACATCTGAATGACAAGAACACTGCTCATCAGAACAAGGAACCATAGGCAGGGAGACATTCTTAGGAGTTTATTGACAATAGTGAACAATATGTACAAGTGATTAACACACACGCCCTGGCTGTGCAACTAATTCTCCTTAACTTTCCTAACCCTGCCGCTACGGCTTGGTGCTCCCTGGACATCCACAGCAGAGGTGGAGGCAGCCTGCTGACTGCTACACTCTGTCTGTGATGACTTTGACGGGCGTCCTCTGGAGGGCCGAGACTTGGAGGGCCCCGGCCTGCTTTCGGGGTCCTGCTGTGTGGCAGTGGCACCCTCCTCAGCCTGTGAAGCTGGAGCTGCGGAGGTCACAGGAAGAGGGGAGTTGGATGGGCCGGACACCCTCGGAGTCACCTGGGTGAAGGGGCCCGGAATGTGCACCTGCTGACCCTCCTCCCTATGGGTGCATGGGTGCAAGGCTGACTCCTTGAGGAGCAGGGGTAGCTGGAGTGAGATCGAGCTGCCCGGCACCCCTCTTGCATAAACACTGTTGGAGGCCAACTATGGCATCAGCGATAGAGTTGAGCCTGCGCAGCAGTGCAGGAGCGAAGACCTGGACCAAGGTCTCCATTGCGGCCACCATCCTACCAGTGTTGACCTCGGTGCGTTGGCATGCCGGCACCATTACCTCAGACTGAAGGTAGACGGATTCCTCCATCGTGCCTTGCAATCTGAGGAGTGTAGCGGACATCCCTTCCTGATGTTCCCTAGCTTCCCTTTGCAGCTCCAGTAACTGTGACATGGCTGAGTCCGGAGACTCATCACCTGACTCGGACTCAGCAACGTTCTGGCCTCCAGCAGTCCTCCGAGTGCCGGGGACCTGGGAAGTCTCTGCCTCCAGCTGCTGTGGATCAGACAGTGTGATGTGCTCACCAGATTGTGATCTCGAGGCTAATCTAAAGCTAGATCCCACCAAGGTGTGTTTCTCTGCGCTGGTGGAGGGTGTGGGTGACGCTGTGATGGGACTTCAGGGAGGGTGTCTTCAGATTCCTCTTCAGAGGTTTCTTCGGGGGTTGATTGAAGGCCCTGGGTCATGGACTCTGTCGGCTGTTTCCCAGATGTGCCTGTGAAAGCAAGGGGAGATAATTAGTGCATGGCAGTGGCCTGTGAAACAGGACACATCACTCACAGCATGGTTGTCTGATGGATGTTACACTGCTGGACCCTCACTTGGTAGAGCAGCACTGACCTCACCGTCAGCACAGGACCGGTCCCGGTCATCGCCGGCCAGCTGGATGGCTCTGTTTTTACAGTCCGAGAGGACCTTGATTTCAGGCATTCCTCCACTGGTAAGTGACCTCTCTCTCTTGTTGAGTGCCAGCTTATCCTGTATGGATAGAGATAGAGAGAGTGTTAGCAGAACGCCTGCTGGGTCAGGTGATAAGTATTCCTGGCCTGTGTGGGTAGTGAGTGGTCCCATGGACAGGATGAGGACAATGACGGTGTGTGTGAGAGAGTGAATGGTGATGTCCCTTGCACTGGCAGTGAGTGAGGACCCTGTGGGTGTGTGATGGGTTTGTGAGTGTGTGAGCTGAGAGTGATGAAAAGAGTGACTTACCCTGGTGGAATGGAGGAGATCATTCATCCTCTTGTGGCACTGGATGGCTGTCCCCCTCTGCAGGGCGTTCACGCTGACCATCACTGCCACCACCTCCCAAGCCGGGTTAGTCACATTGCTGCCCATCCTGTGGCTGGATTGGGTGTACAGGACATCCTGTTGGGCCTCCACGGCATCCAGCAGTCGCTCGAGGAACCCGTTGTTGAAACTTGGGGCTGCGGTCTTTATTCCTTTGCTGACCATGTCTTCCATGCAGTGGTGATGAGCTGGAACCTGTGGCTGGACTTTAAACACAGCGCCCGGCGTGATGCAATGGCAGGGTGATGGCCAGCGGGCAAATGAGAGCCCGCACGCCATGGAAATGGCATGTTCCCGGGAGTGCATAAATAATGAGGCGGGTTTGGGATGATATGGTGCGAAAATCCGCACGCCACCACACAGTGCAAATCTGGGAAAATTCTGCCCCCAGCCTCTGAGCTGCTCTTGTAGCCACAGTATTTATATGGCTAGTCCAGTTCAGTTTCTGGTCAATGGTAACCGCCAGGATGTTGATAGTGGGGGAATCAGTGATGGTAATGCCGTTGAGTGTCAAGGGGTGATGGTTAGATTCTCTCTTGTTGGAGATGGTCATTGCCTGGCACTTGTGTGACACAAATGTTACTTGGCACATGTCAGCCCAAGCCTGAATATTGTCCAGGCCTTGCTGCATTTAGACATGGACTGCTTCAGTATCTAAGGAGTTGTGCATGCTGCTGGACATTGTGCAATCATCAGCGAACATTCCCACTTCTGACCTTATGATGGAAGGAAGGTCATTGATGAAGCAGCTGAAGATGGTTGGGTCTAGGACACTACCCTGAGAAACCCCTGCAGGAACTAAGATGATTGATCTCCACAACCACAACCATCTTCCTTTGTGCTAGGTATGACTCCAACTAGTTGAGAGTTTCCCCCTTCATTCCCATTGACTCCAGTTTTGCTCGGGCTCCTTGATGCCACACTCGGTCAAATGCTGCCTTGATGTGAAGGGAAGTCCCTCTCACCTCACCGCGGGAGTTCACCTCTTTTGTCCATCTTTGAACCAAGGCTGTAATGAGGTCAGGAGCTGAGTTACCCTATATGTGGGAAAACAATGCAAATGAAATTTAATCAGACAAGCCTAAAGTTCTGCACGTAGAATGAACTACATGTCTTCCATCAGTGATGACCATGTGAAAATTTATAATTTACCTATTACCTACAAATAAAATAAGCAAGCAGAATATATAATTCAAGACAATTGGATGTATTAAAAAGAATCAATTTTTTGAGCTTTTTGCACTACTCAGTATCATTTCATCTCCATCCTGCCCCTGGTATGACACCTGAGCTCTTTTGAAACTCTCCATATGCTGCCTTGGTGTATTTGCTGATGCAGAGGTATTCTCAAGATCATAAGGTAGCATCAGACTAGGAAGACTGTTCATCCATCCAGAAGGATCTTTAAGTCCCTATTGCAATATCCAAGTGTTAAACATCTTTATACCTTTTGTTCTATCTGAAAGTTTATTCGAAACATTGAGCATGTGCTGTGTGGAGAAGAGTTTCCTGATATTTGTCCGAAGTTTACTTTTCCCTAGTTTGAACCTGTAAACTTTTCTTCTATTCTTTCAGTTTTACTTAAAGTAATATTGTTAGTTTACCTTTTCCATTCCCTTAACTATTTAATGTACTTCATAACATACATTATCTCTCTGCTTCCTTTCGAGGCTGAAAAGCTCAGTTTCTCTCATTCATATTTCAGCCTTCTAATCCTGTAAGTCTTTGAACTTTCTCCAGTGCTTGAACATCACCCTGTGTTCAACAGCCAGAATGGGGCACAGATATTGCAGCCTGTATAGTTTGATCATGATTTTCTCTTACTTCTATTTTACTGTTTAGGCTGGATCGTTCAATGTTTGTTACGATCAGGATGAGAGGACTGCGCGAATTATAAAGCCCCACTACTCCGCAGGTTGTACCATTAATTTATATGTTAAATTTTCTCAGCAAAATGGCCAATTGTTTACTTCTACTTCTAGTACCCAGAAGAAAAGAGACTCTGACCAGGCTTCTTTCAAAAAACTCAGAATGATTAAGTTATTTAAAAGCAAAACAACTTTTAACAAGTTGCAAGATTAACACAATTGTAATCGGGAAGTATAACTATCTCTTGCTTCCTAAAGAATTATCCCAACACCCACAAAGACAAACAAAAGACAAACAGATAGAGTCTCTCTGCAGAGATGGGCTTTGGGGGATGGGCTTTATAAAATGAAGGTTAAAGTCCACAGGGTCTCGACACTGTTGACCTGAAGTTCCCTCGTGTGAAGACGAGTTGCTGGTCCTGTTGGATGTCTGGAGGTTCTCACCAACTGGTCTCAGCTTTCCATGTGCAAATGCACTCAGGTGAGGGTTCTCTGGCTACAGGTTGATAGCCACACACAATTTCAGACAAGGTTGAAAGAGGGAGCCAATTAGGGTAGCCTTCCTTCCCCAGTTTGTGCCCCAGCAAGACTGAAAGCCAAGCTACAGGTTCAAACTTAAGGTTTGCCTCTGCCATGTGATTGCCTTTTTGCCTTCCAGCTTTTCATTAATTAAATTTTTTTGCAGTTCAAAACAAACAATCAAAACTTCCTCAAGTACCACAAAGGTCGGGTGATTTCTTGGAAGAGGCCTGCTTGCTGACATTTCTAAGGTGAACTTATGACCTTCCTTTAAAAAAAAACCCAGATTGGCATCCAAATGTTCAGGTCATGCCAAGTCCTTCCATTTTATAAAATAAAAATTTGGTCTTGAGAGACATGATTCTGACACGTTCTGTTGGCTTCTTGCTTTGCTACTCTCTATTAGTTGGACATGTTCAGTGTTGAGTCCACGAAGATTCCAAAGACTCTTCCTGTTTCATCCTTTCAATGTCATTCTGGAATACACAACATAGGTGCCGTGGGACTTTGCTCTGTTTCACGAATCTAACAGAAAGCTGATATCCCCTGAAGACTACAAGACAGGACCAGGACATACTTCTGAAACAGAGCAGATGTGAAGAATAGTGTGAAGGAAAGGCCAGGGCATAAAGGCACCTTGGTGAGCAAGAAAAAGGCAGATTTCCTTTCCTATCGTAATAACCAAGCTGTTCTCTGGAGAAAATCTGAACAAGGCCAATAAAAGCTTTCGCTCTGTAATGGTGTTAGGCTAGTATTACAAGAGCAATCTGAACTACTTAGATCTCATGTCTGTCAAATCAAGAAGGCTTCAAAGGAAGCCGGCATCACACTTGTACCTGCCCGGGCTTGTCAAGAAGAAATACTTTTGATTTTATTTCTGCTGGTGTCTGAAACCAAAAGGTTTAAGGTGAGCCAGGATTGTGGTTAGAATTTCCTGTATATTTAGATAAAATGCTCCAATTGATTGTGAAAGGCATTGAATCCTTCAGATAGACTCTAAATAAGGGCCCATGGATTTTAGCTCAGGGCCATGAAGTGAGGACTGGGATATGGGAGTGTAGAAAACCAGGGAGTCTCCAGTGGAACTAATTAATGTGTATAAAAATGGTGTGTGGTTTACAACAAACCATGCCACACACCAGCAAGCCTCATATATGCTACCATTTTGGATCAAGGCAGAGGCCAAATATGATTAGTAGTATTTCAGGTGGTTAGCACTAAGGGATGTGCTGTACTGCGTACAGAAAAGGCCTGGCCATGTTATCATCCTGCTGATAGAGCTTTGGGCTAAATGCATTACATTCCATCTGGTGCCTAGAAATAACCGTCGGCGAGAATCAGTAGATGGACATTTAACATTTTTGTATCATATTCCTCTAACCTCTGATTTAGATAAATGGTTAAACCATTGAAAATAAAGAAGCTAATGCCAGCACTACAATATTGAACAGTAGAATATCACAAAAACGTGTTCAGGGTTTATTTGTTGTCAAAAATAATTGCTCAGCTCCTATTTATTTTATTGCAGGTCAGTTACACCGAACGCAAAAGGGATTTCATATTTTCTGTAATCTAAGTATCAAACTATCTTTTTAGCTATACTAGAGGCAATTTGAGTTATGGAACCTGGAGCAGATAAACTCACCAATTTGGATTTACACCAGATGCAGGACAGCTGTTCCAATGCACTTTTTAAATATTAGAACTGAAGCTTAAAAATAGAAAATCCATGTTGGCCACTTGGTTCTTTAAGTTTCTAATGTAGAGAGAAGACAGCCCATTGGCTCTTACCCAAGACTAGAGTAAGCCATTGGCAGTGGGAAGAGCGCTATATGTGTATTTAAGCATGAACACACAAAATCTTACTCTCAATAACAGCAGACCTTAGTTATACCTGCTGTATAACTGGAACACTGATGTTAGTGAGTATTTTATAAGATGCTGAATACATCAATACTATAAAACCCTAGTTTTATTCAACTCTACCTAACGTAGCTTCATCTCCCATTGTTTGATAAGTGTAAAGTATTATCCATTATCAACTGTAAGCCTCGTCTTACATGTATGTTTCAAATAGGGTGAAAAATGGCAAGTTCTAAAGAGGCAACACATCCAATCTGTGTTTGCCTTTCAGAGGCTGACCAACTTGGTCTATTTGAAGTACAATGCTTTTACCTCACATTTCTGACAGTTGACCTTTTAAAATACATCCCTCCTGTGAATGAATCAAGCTACATTAACATATCATACTCTGACAACATGATATTACTAAATCTTCATCTCATAACTGCTAACTCCATAACTCCATAGGTGGTTGTGTCTGGCTGCTGTGCATGGTAAGAGTGTTGATTAAAGTGTTGTCCTTCACCTTTTGCAGTGAGTGGAGATTCTCCAGGAGACTGCTGCAATCTCATTGAAGAAAAAAAATGTAATGGTGATAAATGGCCATGTTAATGTTTTATATCACAACCAGAAAAGGACAGGGACTTATGAGAGTGTGAGTAGGGTAGATAGCGGCATGTTTGAAAGAATGAAAGGCGTCAGGAAGGTAAGCATTTTGTGAAAGTACTCATTTAGGACAAAGGAATTAAAATGAAATTGGCAGTGTGACAGGATGGTGCTCCATTCTTTGAGACTGTAGTTCATGATTTTCTGAAGAAAAAAGTCACAGTCACCTAATATAAATCAGCAGGTTGACAACCAGAAGATTGTCATTTTCAACCTGTGTTGTGCTGTTTTCTAAGGGCAGGATTTCCAAGACATAGCTCATAAACTTTTCAGATTTTATAGCAACAGTTTAAATGATACACCCATCCCTCTAGCTGCTACCTGAAAGTTTTCAAAATGCTTCCAAGATAAATTTAAATAATGTATAATTAAATGTAATCCCCACAATCCATTATCAGCAACAGGCAGGCATGAAAATTCCCTCCGATCCATTAGTTTCACTTGCTACTTTGCTGATCCTCTCTCAATGTCACTGCACTCACTTTATGACTTGCTTTTCTTCTTCGGTGAAATTCTGATCTTGCTCACGTGATCCTAATCTCCTTCCTGAGACCAGTGCCAATTCTATCCATGTCCCAGCGCTTAAAACATCACCTCCTGCTTCCTGGTCCCGATGAGTGAGTGCAGCGCAAAGAATTACCAACCACCTGCAGAGCCCAACCTTAAGTCAAAGGTTAAATGGCCAACAAGTAACACAAGACGCCTAAGAGTTTAGGGGGAGCTGAAGATGTTTGGATCAAGCACCAAATGCCAATTTCTTATGCTCAAGTCCTGGAACTCAGTTTAACTTCCCTTCCTGTGTCCATGATAACTATTTTGGCACTTTGTGCCATTGCCTTTATTGGAGACAGAGCAAAGCCCATAATAATTCTCTTCCAGTATACTTTTCGCAAATATCAAGTGCTTCATGCACACTGCATCTCAAACAAAACATCAAAACATTTTTGAAAATAATTAAATTGGTTTCTCTGCCGTATGCATATATTGCTACGTTAGGAAAATGAATTTGTTTATCAAAATGACCATGAATATATAACTTTCATTGAAGGAAAACAGCTGATGGAGTACTCAGTTGTAATGGTGACCATGGGACTGTGAAGAGGCAGGCTGCAAAATTATACACTTAACAATTAACCTCTGCGTTGAGAAGAGGCTCTCACATAAGAACAGGAATAGGACATATGGTCCCTTGAGCCTGCTCCACCATTCAGTACGATCCTGGTTGATCTGATTATGGCCTCAACTCCACTTTCCTGCCTTGTAGGTTAAAATCTGTCTACTTCACCCTTAAATATGTATATTTGATGAACCAGCCTCCGCAGATCCCTGGGGTAGGGAATTCTAAAAATTCACGACCCTTTGATAGAAGAAATTCCTCGTCTTCTGCATCTTAAATGGTCCCCTTATTCTGAAACTATGCCCCCCAGTTCCAGATTCCCTCGAGAGGAAACATCCTCTCAGCATCTACCCTATCAAGCCCCCTCAGAATCTTATATGCTTCAATAAGATCACCTTTCTAAACTCCAAATAAATATAGGTCCAACCTGTTCCTCATGAGACAACACCTTCACCCCAACACACAATCTAATTAAATTTCTATGAACTGCCTCTAATCCTCTCCTTAAATAAGGAGACCAAAACTGTACACAGTACTCTAAGTATGGTCCCATGAGGGGAAACACCCTCTCAGTATCTACCCTGTCAAATCCCTTCAGGTTCTTGCATATTTCAATGAAATCACTTCTCATTCTTCTCGGGCAGCAGTTGGGAGGGAGCGGGAGTGGGCACGCCCCCAGCCGGGGACACGCCACCATTTTACGTTGGCGAACCAATTAAGGCCCGCCCAGCATGACATCCACTCGGAAGCGCTGAGCGCTCCCTGTGGGGGGGTAGGATTCCCTGAGCCGGGAGTGCGCTCTTTCGAAAGAGCGCAGAAATCTCCCTGAAGCAAAGTGCCGCCTCAGGAAGATTGGCTGAAGTTTTAAAAAATTTTTAAAGGGTAGAAAGAATTTTCCTGGACACTGTCACATGAGCTGGGGGCACGTCCATTGCTTTTATTTAAAAATGTTCCGAAAATGATAAGTCCTTCATGAAACCTCATCCCGCCTGTGGGTGAGGTTTCATGCTTTTTCAGAAGGCTGCCTGGGCTCTTGGCCTGCCCGCCAACCTTAAGGTTGGATGAGCAGGTCCATTAATCAGTTCAATTACTTTTTTAAGGCCGTTGACAAGTCGGCGGGCACGCAGCCGACTCAGCTACATGCCCGCTGAACTGAAAATCTAAATGCCACAGGGAGACATGGGGATGCATGCCCGATGTCACCCCGTGTCATTTTACACATCGGCGAGCAGGCCCCGTCCCTACTCACTGACCGGAAAAGGCTGCCCCTAAATTCCATAGGCCCAACCTGCTCAACATTCCCTCATAATATAAACCCTTCATTCCAGGAATCAACCCAGTGAACCTTCTATGAACTGCCTCCAATGTAAGTATATCCCTCCTTAAATAAAGAGACCAAAACTCTACGCAGTATTCTAGGCAAGGCCTCACCAATGCCCTGCACAGTTGTAGCAAGGCTTCCCTACTTCTATAGACCATCGGCCCTATTGCAATAAAGGCCAACATTCTATTTGTCTTCCTACTGACTTGCTGTACCTGCAACAGGAATGAGTGAAGCTGGGTCACTGTGGTATTCCTCTTTGTCAGTCATGTCTTTAATCAGTAGCAACTGTGAAAAATGGCCTCCTCAGTTTAGTACTTGGTACAACAGTTATAAAGAAAAAGTATAGGGCATTTGTTTTCCACCATTTCCTAATGTTAACAAACAAAATAGCTTAAGTGTGATGATCATGCATGCCGAGGGTTAGTGTCAGCACTTAGATCTGGAAAGAAAAAGATCAATTAAATTGTCCGCCCTCTCAGGTGGACATAGTTTGAGGAAAAGCAGGAAAGTGTCCCCTAGCCAATATTAAGCCCCTCAGTCAACATCGCTAAGAAAATAGCGCAGCTGGCCATTACCACTTTGTTTTTGCTGGATCTTGCTGTGTGCAAGTTGACATTCCCTACATTACAACAGTGACTACACTTTAAAGAATTACTTCATTGGTTGTAAAACCTTGGGGAATCCTGAGGCCATGAAGGCACTATATAAATGTACATTCTTTCAGCTCATGTGAGTGGGATTAAGGGGATGTGGCTAACTCCTCCAACTTTTTTTCAACACCAACTTCACCTGAACCAGTTACCAACACAATATAAGTAGCAGGTACTAAACTGAGGAGGCCATTTTTCAGAGTTGCTATTGAAGATGGATGTCTTTGCCTGCCTATTGGTCTCTCTAGTATTTCAAGGGGTTCAGTTAGGTCTTTTGTTGTTAGTTTCATTCAGCTCTGCTCAAAGGTCAACTTTGCATTCAGATTTCCCTGTGGCAATCCATTTATTTTTATTCTATGTTGAGAACCCCCTGGAGGTTATTGAGGAAATATAGAGCTTAATTTCACCAGGAGACCAACATGGTCTGTACCAGTAATGGTCAACACAGCCTAGGCTTGCTTAGTTATGGAATCCTATCAGGCACCATCAGTTGATCTTTGCCATGTTATTGTAGTAATTATAGTTTTGATAAACATAGGACTGCAGCTTTAAGAATAATCCTGTGTTGTAAGATCGTATGATCTGTGTACACCAATCAGTTTGTAGGGTGGGGAACCTCTAGGAGGGAGTTCTTCCTTAGTTATAGAGTTAGATGGAAACATGTAGCTGCTGCTCCTGTCTTGTAAATAAAGTTCAATGTTTCCACCAGGAAAAGTTGCCTAGAAGATCAACCCTATAACAAACTGATGACACGGATAAATCAGATCTGGTGCTGTCCTTTGCCCAAGGATGGTGAGTATCTAAGATAATTGAAAAGAAAGGAAGATATGCGAGATGCTATAGTTTGGCAGTTAATCCCATTTAGCCAGCCTCAGATGGCATTTCTCAATATATAGAACATCTTGGGCTCTACTTTCAAGCCAATGAAATCACAGGGGAGGAAAAGAGGAGAGTGATTCTCTAAGTATTTGTGGGAGCAAGGCCTACAGTTTAATTCGAAGCTTGATGACCCCCAGTACCCCTGATTCAAAGACCTTCAGTGAATTAGTAGACCTCGTTAAGGGACAATTTCAACCCAAGCCCTCAGACACAATGCAGAGGTTCAGGTTTAATTCATGGAATAGAGCCCCGGGGAGGCCATTGCTACCCATGTGGCAAAATTAAAACAACTAATGGAATATTGTGATTGCAGTGAAACCCTGAATGAAATGCTCAAGGATCGTTTGGTCTGTCGTGTGGAAGATGATGCTATTCAGTGAAGATTGTTGGCTGAATTGGATCTTGATTTTAAGCAATAATGCTTGTGATGGAAAGCACTGTAAGCGATTCACAAGTGATTCAAGGTGCAAAAAAGGGCATCGTTCTCCTAGTTGGGCGGGAGTGATCAGCTGAAAGTGGTGCGAAAAGCCAGGACTCCACCGTGAAGCTACCTCAAGTTGTGGTCTACCTGGACGATGTACTAATAACTGGATTCATGGGAATGGAACACTTGGTTATCTGCAGGAAGGCCTGAAATGATTTTTAGAAGCAGGAGTGCACCTAAAGATGGAAAAACGTACTTTTCAGGCAAATGAAGTTAATTATTTGGGCCAACGGGTAGATGCCCAAGGGTTACACCCTGTTGAAGAGGTTAAAGCTATCCAGACAGGCACCTGCACCTAAGAAGACCTCTGAACTTAAATCATTTTTAGGGATGGTAAATTATTATTGCTGCTTTCTACAAAACTTATCAATGGTCCTAGCCCCTCTACATTCACTGCTAAAGAAAAACCAGCATTGGGTTTGGAAGTCACCCCAGGAAGAAGCCTTCATGAAAGTCAAACAGCTCTTGAGCTCTTCAAATTTGTTGGTATACTACGCCTCGACAAAGGAATTGGTTCTAACCTGTGATGCCAATATTGCCATCCATTCCCAGCCTCAAAAGACAACTTCATGCGATCATCTTCATTCTTGAGATTCCTGGATGGGTACCGTGTAACTCTACTAAGACCGGTCCACTTCCTTGTGAAGGAACTACTACTCATGCACATAATAGGATACCATCTTGACTGCTCATTTCATGTCTTTGGTTGAAAAATGGCCCCCTATGTAGTGGGAGCCATGCTATCTCACAAGATGGATGATGGTGCAGAGTGGTTGATAAGCTATGTATTCAGGACACAAATCAAAAAGGAAGGCCTGTCAATTATTTTTGTGTAAAGAAACTGCACCGACATGTGCATGGGCAACACTTCACAATAGTATCAGACCACAAACCACCTTTGGGTCTGTTTAGCAAGGAAAAGGCTATCCCACCCATAGCCTCTGCAAGAATACAAAGATACTAATTTTAGCAGCATATTAACACACTTTTGTGCATAAACCAGGGATATAGCCAATGCCGATGCCCCAAGTTGCCTTCCTTTGCAAGAGAATAATGAACATGTCCCAATTCCCCAAGAGATCGTATTAGTGATGAATTTTTTGGATTCCTCACCAATCTGTGCCAGACAGATAAGAAACTGGATGAATCATCATCCTGTCCTGCCTTGAGTGAGAGACCAGGTGTTAATTGATGGTCCCAGGAACCAGTCCCTGATGAATTGAAGCCATTTTTCAACAAAAGACATGAAATGAGCAGTCAAGATGGTATCCTATAATGTGTGAGTAGTAGTTCCTTCACAAGGAAGGGGATCGCTCTTAGTAGAGTTACACCAGGAATCTCAAGAATGAAGATGATTGCGTGAAGCTGTCTTTTGAGGCCGGGAATGGATGGCGATATTGAGAAGGTGGTTAAACAGTGTGTGCAATGCCAACAGCTACAGAAGTTGCCGGTGGCAGCCCCATTACACCCATGGGAGTGGCCTGGTAGGCCCTGGGTGAGATTGCACATAGGTTATGTCGGTACTTTCCTTGGAACCATGTTTCTACTGATTATAGACGCTCATTCCAAGTGGTTAGACGTTTATGAGGTTAAGTAGCCAATGTCAGGCACTACTATAGAAAAGTTATGCCAAAGCTTTTCTATCTATGAATTGTCAGAAGTAATCGTCTCAGATAATGCTGCTGTGTTTACTAGAGCTGAATTTCAAAGATTTATAAGCCTAAATGGTATTAACCACGTGAAGACTGCACCGTATTATCCATCATCTAACAGACTGGTTGAAAGAGCAGTACAAACTTTTAAGGCAGTAATGAAAAAATTAACAGGTGAATCATTGGAAACTAAACTTGCTCATTTCCTATTTCTCTACAGAACCCCCCTCCCCACACTACTGCAGGTGCAACGCCTGCAGAATTACTGATGAGGCATCATCTTCAGACAAGACTAAGACTAATACTTCCCAATTTGGAGAGGGAGGTGGAGAAAAGTCAAGGGAACCAAAAGGCGACTCATGATTTGCATAGCCATGAGTGACAATTTACTGTTGGGGAAGCAGTATATGTGAGGAATTTCGGTGGAGAACCAAAGTGGTTACCTGGTAAAATAAGCTCTGTGACCGGACCATTGTCATACCACGTGGAAGTGGAGGGCTGGATCACCCATAAACACGCGGATCATTTAAGAAGAAGGGAGATACACCAACAAAATGATGTCCCACCTGTAACCATTGTTGAACCTGTGGTTCCTATTGAAGTCATTCAACCAAGGGCAGACATGTCCGATGTCTCTGTCAGAGTGGACGACACTGAACTGCCTGTGCCTAATGAGAGACCTGATGTTATTTTGGTTCCAAAGACTGTGTTTCCTGCCAAAGATTCGGAAGTCGTGGAGCTATAATGTTCCACACGGATCAGGAAACCACCTGAAAGACTAAACTTGTAATTTCATGACCTGTGTAAATATTGCAATGTCATGAGATAAATATCCTTGTAAATACAAAATGTACAGAAAAGTTAAATGGGGAGGAATGTAGTAATTATAGTTTTGATAAACATAGGACTGTAGCTTTAAGAATAATCCTGTGTCGTAAGATCACATGACCTGTAAAACCAATCAGTTTGTAGCATGGGAAACCTCTAGGAGGGAGTTCTTATTTAGCTATGGAGATAGATGCCCACATGTAGTTGCTGCTGCTGTCTTCTAAATAAAGTTCAATGTTTCCACCAAGAAAAGTTACCTGGAAAATCAACTCTATAACAACTAGTCAAACAGTGTTCACCAATACACCCATTTGACAGCGTTCACTGATGCACCAAGTCACAAGCAAGTCTTGGAAAGTACCCTGTACAAAGCATTTATGCTAGTGCTATCAATTGCCACTTGGGAAGTTACTAACGTTCTTAGAAGCAATTACTGCTGTTTTGCTACCACAGATGTCTCTCAGACTGGTGGTCTCAAGATTGTGAGAAATGTTGTACAATATGTTCCAAATACAGGTCATAGAATTCTCCCATTTATCCATCATCTTACCCATGTGCATGGAAACCATCTCAACTGCTTACACATTGCTCTTGAATCATACACCTTTTGGAGACTCGCCCTTCAACCCTAGTCATTTCTCCATTGTTCATGGGGAAAAGGTACATCCCCAGGTCCTAATTCTCACAACTGCTGGTATAACTATTAACCTCTTATGCAGAAGAACTACATTGGCAGGATTGTTTCCCCACAGATTTCTACTTAATATAAGACACATTTTATATGACTGGCAACATAGTTAACCATTCCAATTAATTCAACCTCCAGAACAGAATTCATATCCAAATGATCCCAAGTTCTTCAACATTCAGATTTTAACATTGCAACATGCAAGTCCAAGTTACTTTTTCTAAAAAAAAGCATTCTACTTAAATACATACAAAATCTCAATGTTTCACATCAGTATTACCTATTAATTTCCTTTGCTGATGTAGAACGCACAAATTGAACAATTTTCCCTGAAGTTCCCTAGATTTGTTGTTCACTCTTTCTTCATTGAGTGTTGGGATAGTGTTTCTGGACTTGTAAAATATAGAATATGATAATAATAGTTGTGCTTTTGGTTCAGAGTGCACTGTCTGAGAGTGATAATGAGAGTCACACACCCATGATGAGTTATTTGAATAGTTTCACCTCGTTGGTGGTTAACATCCATTATTAAGATTTATGTGTCCTTGCTGCCACCTGTACCTCCTGCTGCAGCCCATAAACAAACTCTAATGTACCGTTTTAATTACTTCATGGACCATTACATTTGGCTGCTCTACATCAGGATTTTCTTTCTTTCAAGTTTTTTTTAATGTTTCTGCTCTGAAACTCAATATTTTTGACTCTTTTAATTGTGAGGTTCCAGATCTCCACTTATATATTTTTCTTGCCCTAATTGCTGATCGTTATCTCCTGTTCTTCCTTACATCCCTATAAGTTAGATGTCAGCCAAACCTTCATTTGGTTTCAATTCTGTGTCAAGGCCTGATGAGCAATGGTTGGTTTTTTTTTACCTGCTATCTCAATATCCCAGGGCAAAGTAGCTCTTCATGTCAAGGGACTCAATTAACACTAAATCCTAAAGTTAGTAAATTGCTGCTGCTAATCTGTTAAAAATATTTGATTAATGAAACTTTGTCATTTCACAAGAATGTGTTAGTTGGGGGCAGGGAAGAATGAAATGGCTAAAAATCTGCCTTGGATTGGTAGTTACTAGAAATTGCCATGAAGAGATATTAATGCGTATAATGTTCTTGGAAATTATTTTTAAATTGGACTTGTAGTAGGGTCTGTGTCTGTGTGTGGCTTATTTGGATTAAAGCCAACTAGTCTGGGTGCTTTAATGTATCATAGTTTGAGATGTTAATTAGATAAACATAAGGCTAGAAGAGTACGTTTGCATTTGTTAAATAAACCATTCAAAAGAAGGGAGTAAAATCTTATACCTGGCTAGGAGGCACCAAGCACTGTGCTTATATTACTAATAAAATTGGTGCTATGAAAGGGGTTTTATTGTTAGAAGAGGTGGAGTTCAAAGACTTAGTGATACAATGAGAATTTACTTTCAAAGGGAATGCTAGGTATAAATAGAAAGGAGTTTTGTATGTGCAGGTCAGAGGCATGTAAGATCTAAGCAGCCTGTAAGGCCTACAACTGTGTCTGCAAAGGAACCAAATGTCAAGGGACCTCATTTTGAATCTGTAAGGTCAACTCTGCTTTGCCTGGTGTCTGTTTAAAGTTTATGGGTTATTGTTGCCTTGGAGAAGATTTACCTGGGAGTGATTAATTTGGGGATTTGTTTAAAAGTTATTATGGTAGTAATTTGTAGACATGTATGTGCTTAATTTCTTGTTAAATTAATAAATGTTTAATTTAGTTTATATAAAAAACCTCTTGAGGCTTGGTGGTTTTATTCCTGAATTCAGAGCTGCATCTCAAATATACCAATTGAAAATATAGGTTATGACAGTTGTTCATATTTCCCTCTGGGATTTAAACAACTCAGCCTTTACTAACTGCTGTGTCATAACAAAATACTAAAAACATCACCAATAAAAACAATAGTTTGCATTTATATTGCACCTGAGATGTAGAAAAGAATCCCAAGGTGCTTCAAAGAAGGGCAATCTGATAGGAGACTCAACCCAAGAATGAGATGTTAGGAAGGGCGACTAAGACCTTGGTCAAAGAAGTGAGTTTTAGGGAGGGACTTAAAGGAGCATGGGGAGAGGTAGAGAGGTTTAAGGGCTGAATTCCAGAGCTTAGGTGGCTAAAAGCATGGTGGCCGATAGTGGGATGAAGTGAATGGGATCCTTGAGGCCAGAGGATACAGAGATTGTGGCAGGGGTCGAAGATGATAGCTTCAGTCTTCAAGTGTTTAACCAGAGGAAATTACAGTTCTTCTCGGTCTGGATGTCAGAGAAGAAGTTTGAAAAAACAGAGGTAGAGAGGGATCAAGAAGGGTGGTAGAGAGATGGAGCTGAGTGTCCTCACTGTGCATGTATAACCTGAACCCACATCTATGGATAATGTCACCAAGAAATAAAATGTAGATGAGGAAGAGGAAGGGGCCAAGGATAGAGCCTTGGGGAATTTCAGTATTAACAATGCAGGAGCAGGAGGAAAAGCTATTGCTGGAGATGCTCTGGCTACAATTGGATTGGTAAGAGTGGAACCAGGTGAGTGCACTGCCACTGAGTTGGTCAATAGAGGAGAGCCATTGGGCAAAAATGGTATGGTTGACGATGTCAAAGTCTGCAGAGAGGTCTTAAATGAGAAGAAGAGATAGTGCTCCATGGTCACAGTCAAAGATGATGTAGGCTGTGACTGATTGGAACAGTTACATGGCTGTGGTAAGGTTAGGAACATGCTTAGGGAGATTCAAAAATAGAGTTCCAGGACAGAACAGGGTTCTGGGCCGAATAGCCTTTCTCTTTCCAGGTTTTCTTTTGCAGAAAGTTGCATTGCTACTCAAAACAATCAAAATAACCATCAAACCATCTTTCCCTATTAGGGTCTTTTATGTATGACAGAACGTTACTAATCCTGACCTTAGACAATATCCATCCGCTTTTCTGGCAGACATATTGTGGTGACGATGAGAGATGGGCTTGGGAAACAGGCAAAATTTAGGTGCAGCAAATGTTGATAAAGTTGATGATGATAAACCAAAAGCTGCAATGACCAACAAAACATATATTGGTTGATTGGACAGAATGATGTTAACATTTGATTGTGGGCAATGGGCAAGCAGAGTAGTGATTTATTATTCCATTCTGACCATTGCAATGACGTCATTTTGATGAAAAGCTGGAAGTCACTTCAATTCCACAGAGGGAGCCCAGTTTATTGAATATTCAAAATGCAGGAATAGGCATTCATTTATTCACTTGTTAACTTTAAGATAACACAATGCCAGCATTTCAAGTCTCTCCATTATTTTTTAATAAAATTCTGAACGGCAAGTGAGTTGACATTAGCATGTAGAACTTATAAGAGGAAAGAAATCTTACTACAATTTCACAGGACTGGTGAGACCATGCCTGAACTACCGTGTCATGGTCTCTGTACCTAAGGAAGGATATACTTATCTTAGCAGGAGTGCAACAATCATTCACTAGACTGATTCCTGGGATAAAGAGATTGTCCTATGAGGAGCAATAGACTAGAATAGACCTATATTCCATAGATTTTTGAAGAATGAGAGGTAATATCATTGAAACATGTAAAATTCTTAAGGGGCTTGTCAGGGTATATGTTAAGACGGTATTTCTCCTGGCTGGGGAATCAAAAACAACAGTCACAGTCTCAGAACAGGGGAAGAGGGCACCCAGTAGAGCACATACCCCCACCACGCTGTGTAAACCCAAAATTATTACAATCCTGCAGTTCTTCCTTGAGGCTTTTCCCTGTCACGTTAATGCTCTGTAAGTAAAAAGCTGAATAAAGAAATCTTTTTATTAAGAAGTTCCATCTCATTGAGGAGGCTCAAGGCCAACCCACATCCAACAACCTGCTCTGAAAACTCTGCTCACATTATGACAGCTGTGACAAATTCCACCACAGTAGCTGAGACAAACCATCACATTCTAAGACAATCAACAATACTCTTTTTTTAAAAAGCCCTATCTCCCAATGTTACTAGATCCTTTACAGAAAAATTCTACGATGTGTATCTTTGCTAAAAACTGATCTATGGGCCATACTTTATCTGTGTATTAGGTTTCATTGAAATTCATCCATTAGTTTTTGAAACATATTGTTAATGGACTAACAGACTAACAAACACGGGTGAAAACATTACCTCTCTCCACTTTCAGTGACAGATGTAATAAAGATTCAAATCCCATCATGGCAGCTGGTGAAATTTGAATTCAACTAATAAATCTGGAATTAAAATAAGCTAGTCTCAGTTATGATGACCATGAAACTATCATTAAAAACCTACCTAGCTCACTAATGCCCCTTCAGGGAAAGAAATAGGTCCTTACCTGGACTGGCCCACATGGGAAGCAATGGTGTAGTGGTATTGTTGCTGTACAAGTAACCCAGTGACCCAGGGTAATGCTCTGAGGGCCCAGGTTCAAATCCTGCCACAGCAGATGGTGGAATTTGAATTCAATAAAAATCTGCAATTAAAAGTCTAACGATGACCATGGAACCATTGTGATAAAAACCCTTTAGGGAAGGAAATCTGTCGTCCCTGTCTGGCCTACATGTGACTCCAGACCCACAGCAATGACTCTTAATGCCCTCTGAAATGTCCTATCAAGCTATTCAGTTGTTGCAAAGTCACAAAAAAGGAATGAAACTAGATGGACCACTCAGCATTGACCTAGGCACCGGAAACGGTGCCAAAATTGGGAGAGCTGCCTCACAGACGAGTCAAGCAACAGCCTGACATAGTCATCCTCACGGAATCATACCTTACAGATAATGTCCCAGACACCACCATCACCATCCTTGGGTATGTCCTGGCCCACTGGCAGGGCAGACCCAGTAGAGGTGGTGGCACAGTGGTATACAGGTGGGAGGGAGTTGCCCTGGGAGTCCTCAACATCGCCTCCGGACCCCATGAAGTCTCATAGCATCAGGTCAAACATGGGCAAGGAAACTCCCTTCTGATTACCATGTACCACCCTCCCTCAGCTGATGAATCAGTGCTCCTCCATGTTGAACACCACTTGGAGGAAGCAGTGAGGGTGGCAAGGGCGCAGAATATACTCTGGGTGGAGTGGCTCGGTAGCACCACTACTGACCGAGCTGGCTGAATCCTAAATGACATAGCTGCTAGACGGGGTCTACAGCAGGTGGTGAGGGAAAAACATACTTGACCTCATCCTCACCAACCTGCCTGCTGCAGATGCATCTGTCCATGACAGTATCGGTAGGAGTGACCACCGCACGGTCATTGTGGAGACGAATTCCAGCCTTCATATTGAAGATACCCTCCATCGTGTTATGTGGCACTATCAACATGCTAAATGGGATAGATTTTCAACAGATCTAGCAACTCAAGACTGGGCATCCATGAGGCACTGTGGGCCATCAGCAGCAGCAGAATTGTACTCGAACATAATCTGTAACCTCCTGGCCCGGCATATCCCCCACTTTACCATCACCATCAAGCCAGGACATCAACACTGTTTCAATGAAGAGTGCAGGAGGGCATGCTAGGAGCAGCACCAGGCATACCTGAACATAAGGTGTCAACCTGGTGAAGCTATAACACAGGACTACTTGCATGCCAAACAGCATAAGCAGCAAGTGATAGACAGAACTAAGCGATCCCACAACCAACTGATCAGATCTAAGTTCTGCAGTCCTACCACACCCAGTTGTGAATGGTTGTGGACAATTAAACAACTCACTGGAGGAGGAGGCTTCACACATATCCCCATCCTCAATGATGAAGGAGCCCAGCACATCAATGCAAAAGATAAGGCTGAAGCATTTGCAACAATCTTCAGCCAGAAGTGCCGAGTGGATGATCCATCTCGGCCTCCTCCGGAGATCCCCAGCATCACAGATGCCAGTCTTCAGCCAATTCGATTCACTTCACATGATAACAAGAAACGGCTGAAGGCACTGGACACTGCAAAGGCTATGGTCCCTGACAATATTCCGGCAAATAGACTTGAGCTCCAGAACTTGCTGCGCACCTAGTCAAGTTGTTCCAGTACAGCTACAACACTGGCATCTACCCGGCTATGTGGAAAATTGCCCAGGTATGTCCTGTACACAAAAAGCAGGACAAATCCAACCCAGCCAATTACTGCCCCATCAGTCTTCTCTCCATTATCAGTAAAGTAATGGAAGGGGTCATCAACAGTGCTATCAAGCGGCACCTGCTTAGCAATAACCTGCTCAGTGATGCCCAGTTTGGGTTCCGCCAGAACCACTCAGCACCTGACCTCATTACAGCCTTGGTTCAAACATGGACAAAAGAGCTGAACTCCAGAGATGAGGTGAGAGTAACTGCCTTTGACATCAAGGCCGCATTTGACAGAGTGTGGCATCAGGGAGCCCTAGCAAAACTGGAGTCAATGGGAATCGGGGGAAAACTCTCCACTGGTTGGAGTCATACCTAGCACAAAGGAAGATGGTTGTGGTTGTTGGAGGTCAGTCATCTCAGCTCCAGGACATCACCGCAGGAGTTCCTCAGGGTAGTGTCCTAGGCCCAGCCATCTTCAGCTGCTTCATCAATGACCTTCCTTCCATCATAAGGTCAGAAGTGGGGATGTTCACTGATGATTGCACAATGTTCAGCACCATTCGCGACTCTTCAGATGCTGAAGCAGTCCATGTCCAAATGCAATATCCAGGCTTGGGCTGACTAGTGGCAAGTAACATTCGCGCAACATAAGTGTCAGGCAATAACCATCTTCAACTAGAGAGAATCCAACCATCGCCTCTTGATGTTCAGTGGCATTACCATCACTGAAACTCCCACTATCAACATCCTGGGTGGTTACCATTGACCAGAAACTGAATTGGACTAGCCATATAAATACTGTGGGTACGAGAGCAGGTCAGAGGCTAGGAATCTTGTGATGAGACCTCCTGACTCCCCAAAGCCTGTCCACCATCTACAAGGTACAAGTCAGGAATGTGATGGAATACTCCCCACTTGCCTGGATGAGTGCAGCTCTCACAATACTCAAGAAGCTTGACGCCATCCAGAACAACACATCCCACTTGATTGGCACCACATCCACAAACGTTCACTCCCTCCACCACCGACGCACAGTAGCAGCAGTGTGTACCATCTACAAGATGTATTGCAGGAATTCATCAAGGCTCCTTCGACAGCACCTTCCAAACCCATGACCACTACTACCTAGAAGGACAAGGGCAGCAGATAGATGGGAACACCATCAGGACAGTACCTCAAATTTCATTATGAATGCTACAACTGTACATAGGTTAATGGGGTTGTAATCTAGTCCCATTATACATTGAGATGTATAGTTTGCTTACCATCAGATAAAGAATGTGCTGATTGGCTGGTGCTATATGATCAGTTCAGACTATCCACCCTGCTGACCTTTGACTTAAAGATAAAGACTAAATCATTGGAACCAAAAGGAAACTTATGAAGCAGCATCATAATGTGCATCTATCAGACATTGTATGCTCTGCAGGGCCCACTGCTGTTCTCAAGCACACCAGCAGGTAACTGCATGCTCCCTCTCCAGGGTCACCTGGTCTTAGGCAAAACCACAGGAGAGGGCGGGCAGCCAGAGTGACCCTTCCCATAGACTGGGCCCATCTTGGATCTGTAAATTGGTGTCTTAGCCAGATCTGGGAGTCAGCCAGGAAGGAGGCCCCACAACTTACATCCCAATACCCACCTACCTGTATCAGGCAAGTCAAAGGTCAGCAGGGTGGAGCTGACGTTCAACCACAAGTGTTTCATTCCAGGAAAAGAAAGTTGGTTCAGTCTTTGCTTCTGTTGGATAATCTGAATTGATCACATGGCACCAGCCAATCAGCACATTCTTTATTTAAAGTTAAGCAAACTAAACATCTCAAAGTATAATGGGACTAGATTACAACCCCATTAACGCATGTTTAGTGGTAGCATTCTGTTTGAAGTTTGAGGTATTGTCCTGATCAATGACAGGTGAAGTTATTTTGCAACCTCCCAGATTTGACTGATGATCAGATGAAAATGATCATATTGCAGTTACAATTACATTGTGTAGTTGGAACATAAGAAATTGGAGCTGGATTAGGCCATGTACCTGTTCCCCCATTTATCAGTTGTGCCTCCTTAAAATGTCAGCATCTACACTGAAGGAAGACTTGCATTTTCTTACACATGTCTACACCCAAGAGCAGTGAAAGCTCATCTCCCTTTGTATGTGACACCATAAATCATCTCCTCACTCCTCAACTCAGCAGCCCCAGTGAGACCTGGAGAGAACAAATAAAGTGTGAAATTGAGCAGGTTCGAACTTAAACGTCACTCCCTGCAATGACACACCCTGCCCCTGGCACAAGGTGTCCAAAGCAGAAGCTGCTGCAAACGTGGGCACCACTCAGCTGTGCCAACTGTGCGCTGCATGTCTCAATCGCATTTCTGCTGGCTGCATAGCCTGCTCTTGCTTGATTTGCAACGAATTAGCATTGAGCCTATAAATTGGAATTGAGCATCTGGGGTTTTAATTTTTTCGATGCTTCCTTCTCCAGCTGGGTTGATATCGTAAGAGACAATGAGACTGTCACTGCAGCAACATGAGATATGTACAGTCGAAAGAAGATTACCTGATATTTCTGACAGTCAGCCTGCAGGGTGCCATTACCCGCTGAGTAGGATTAGCTGCATTTTGATTTGTTTGATTATGTCTGGAACATGATTTAATTTTGAAGTTCTCAAGTGCTTGGCATGGCCTAGGATGGCATAAGGCAGATTATTTACGAGCTTGCACGGGCATGTTGTGCAGGCCTCCATTAATAGCCCCATTGACACTTGCCTGATTCATCCTGAGATTTATTGCTGTGTTGTTGCATCAACTCAATATAAGAAGATTACCATATACTGCGGGCCAGCCACGTGAAGGAGTAGGCTCCTTGAATCTAAGAGAAGCTCTTAAATTTACATCTCTTAGAATGACCTTGTGAGAGGCAGGTGTGTCAATCTCCATTGGATTGCAGGAACAGGGAAAAACTGACCGGGGAGGTATTGAGTTCCTGTTCCTCCTTTTGGTTCAGCGGAAGAAAGGCATCAGAGCTATTCCTGAAGATGTCCCCAGGGGGGCGCCAGTCACCTTCTATATGGAGGAATATAGAATGGATTTAAGGAACAGCGAAAAGTGAAATTACAGACATTAATCAAAAAAAAAAAAAAAAATTGTTTCTATTCAGAAAAATCCATTTCCTGAAGTGAAAATCATTTCTTTCTCAAATTAAATTTTAAAAAATGCTCAGAAGGGAAATGTCCAGATTTGGAAAATGAAGCCCACTGTCCAATAAAGTGATAACATATCTCTATTTTCAAAACAGAAGAGAAAGAATATTCACCTCTCACAACTGCAGGACACCCTAAAGCGCTTCACTTTCCAATATAGTCACTCTTCTTATGTAGGTAAATACAGCGGCCATATCGCACACAGCAAGGTCCCACAAACAGCAAGGGAATAAATAAGTACTTAATCTGTTTTTGCTGGCATTAGTTGAGAGATATAAATGTTGTGCAGGACACCAGGAGAACTACCCCACCCTTCTTTGAATAGTTCCATGGATTTATTTTTTTAAACTCTCCTTGAATAAACAGGCAGCAATTTGCTTTAAAGTCTCAGTTGAACAGTATCATGTCTGACAGTACAGCAACCTCTCAGTACTTCACTGAATGTGAGCTGAGATTATATAGTCTGATGTTGGAGTGTAACTTCAATCCATAGCCTTCCAATTCAGATCCAAGAATGCTACTACTGAGGCAAACTGAGAGGAAGGTAGAATCCAAATAAAAGCATTTTAGTTTAATATATAGCTCTATAACTGATCAGCTTAGAAAATTATAGTTTTGAATTTATTCTAATGAAGAAAAGCACCTGTGTAAGGACAAGTACACACTTGTCCTTAACTCGAGATTTCACCCAATTATTTAACATTCTAAGCTAAATAGTAGAAAACCAAGTATGCTTATATTTAAAGTTTTGTAGCCATGTAAATTTATAACTGATGCTAGTGATGCTGCAGTAAATGACAAAGGACACATATGTATGTAGCTAACTCTGGGTTTATGGTAGACATTGCGTGAGTTTGAAAAGCAAGTTGTTTTGCTGTGGATCGCCCAAAGGCCTTACCTTTCATAAAATTTTCACAATAAAATATGGCAAGTGGTTTGTATTCAATCCAGCTGCATAGTGCAGTTTGGTAGGAGCTTGGAATGGTGGTGGGGTTTTGAGCAGGGAGGGGGTGTGGAGAGGGTGTTTGCTATTAACTCACTGCACTCATTCTTTCGCAGTGTATAAGGTCTGTCGAGTATTTAAAAGGGCTCTGGAGCAGCAATATAACTTAAGGATGAAAGCAAAAAACTGCGGATGCTGGAAATCCAAAACAAAAATAAAAATAAAAATACCTGGAAAAACTCAGCAGGTCTGGCAGAATCTGCGGAGAGGAACACAGTTAACGTTTCGAATCCGTATGACTCTTCAACAGAACTAAGGAAAAATAGAAAAGAGGTGAAATATAAGCTGGTTTAAGGGGGGGTTGGGACAAGAGAGCTGGATAGAGGGCCAGTGATAGGTGGAGATAACCAAACGATGTCACAGACAAAAGGTCAAAGAGGTGTTGAAGGTGGTGATATTATCTAAGGAATGTGCTAATTAAGGGTAGAAAGCAGGACAAGCAAGGTACAGATAGCCCTAGTGGGGTGAAGGAATTGAAATAGGCTAAAAGGTAGAGATAAAACAATGGATGGAAATACATTTAAAAATAATGGAAATAGGTGGGAAAAGAAAAACCTATATAAATTATTGGGGGAAAAAAAGGGGGGGATTGGAAAGGGGGTGGGGATGGAAGAGAGAGTTCATGATCTAAAATTGTTGAACTCAATATTCAGTCCAGAAGGCTGTAAAGTGCCTGGTCGGAAGATGAGGTGCTGTTCCTCCAGTTTGTGTTGAGCTTCACTGGAACAATGCAGCAGGCCAAGGATAGACATGTGGGCATGACAGCAGGGTGGTGTGTTGAAATGGCAAGTGACAGGGAGGTCTGGTTCATGCTTGCGGACAGACCAAAGGTGTTCTGTAAAGCGGTCACCCAGTTTGCGTTTGGTCTCTCCAATGTAGAGGAAACCGCATTGGGAGCAACGAATGCAATAGACTAAATTGAGGGAAGTGCAAGTGAAATGCTGCTTCACTTGAAAGGAGTGTTTGGGCCCGTGGACGGTGAAGAGGGGGGAAGTAAAGGGGCAGGTGTAACACCTTCTGCGGTTGGTATGGGAAGGTGCCGTGGGAGGGGGTTGAGGTGTAGGGGGTGATGGAGGAGTGGACCAGGGTGTCCCGGAGGGAACGATCCCTGCGGAAAGCCGCCGGGGGGTGAAGGGAAGATGTGTTTGGTGGTGGCATCATGCTGGAGTTGGCGGAAATGGCGGAGGATGATCCTTTGAATATGGAGGCTGATGGGGTGATAAGTGAGGACAAGGAGGACCCTGTCATTTTTCTGGGAGGGAGAGGAAGGTGTGAGGGCAGATGTGCGGGAGATGGGCCGGACATGGTTGAGGGCCCTGTCAACCACCATGGGTGGAAAACCTCGGTTAAGGAAGAAGGAAGACATGTCAGAGGAACTGTTTTTGAAAGTGGCATCATCAGGACAGATGCGACGGAGGCAAAGGAACTGAGAGAATGGGATGGAGTCCTTACAGGAAGCGGGGTGTGAGGAGCTGTAGTCGAGGTAGCTGTGGGAGTCGGTAGCCTTGTTATGGATATTGGTGGACAGTCTATCACCAGAAATTGAGACAGAGAGGTCAAGGAAGGGAAGGGAAGTGTCAGAGATGGACCATGTGAAAATGATGGAGGGGTGGAAATTGGAAGCAAAATTAATAAATTTTTCCAGGTCCAGACGAGAGCATGAAGCCACACCGAAGTAATCATCAATGTATCGGAGAAAAAGTTGTGGGAGGGGGCTGGAGTAGGACTGGAACAAGGAATGTTCCACATACCCCATAAAGAGACAGGCATAGCTGGGGCCCATGCGGGTACCCATAGCCACACCTTTTATTTGGAGGAAGTGAGAGGAGTTAAAGGAGAAATTGTTCAGTGTGAGAACAAGTTCAGAATAACTTAAGGATGTTCTGCCTTACACCAGCAATCTGCATGAGAATGGATTTCTCCCTCTGACTCCAGCTTACACTGTTTCACTGGCAATAATATTCACTGCTATGATGACTTTTAATTCTCATGTTGTTATACAGCTCCTCTGCCATTCATTAATCAAATCTTCTTCTGCTTTCCAGACTGATGTGAAATGATGGTGCTAGCTTTTGGAATATACAAATTGAGAACTGTACAGGACAATGTAATTCTCACTGGTGTGGTAATCTCCACAAATTTCCCATTCAGCATAATTTATTTCCGCTTTAATCCCTCCCTGCTGTAAACTGATGCCATTGTTCTTTGTTGTAACAGCAGTGTGTTTATCAATCTCATCTCAGGGTTCTGCGCATGGGGACTTGGAGGGAGCCAAAAAACCAGTAACAATTAAATTAACTGAGGAAGTATGCAGGCTAAAGAGAGAGGAGGATGGACTGAAAGAATACGAACAGAATGAGATGAGACAGGTAAAAAAAAAAGGCAGAAAAAGATCTCAGAGAAACATAAAGCAAAGCAAAACAAAACTGTAAACAACAACTTTCAATTCTATAGCCTCTTTAAAGTAGTCAAACCTCCCAAGATGCTTCACAGGAACATTGCCAAACAACATTTGACAGCAAGTCACTTAAGGTGCTATCCAGGTCGATGGCTAAAAGCTTGGTCAAAGAGGTGGGTTTTAAGAAGAGTCTTAAAGAGGAAAGAGAGGTAGAGTGGTGGAGAGGTGAAGAGAGGGAAGTCCAGAGTTTAGGGTCTAGGCAGCTGAAGGCAAAGTGGTGGAGTGATGAAAATGGGGGAAGATCCGGGGGCCAGAGTAGGAGAAGTGCAGATGAGAATCAGACTTGATGGTGTTTTAAGTGGTCCAGCCAGATCTGGCAAGAGATGGCTAAGCCAGTTTTGCGCCATATCCTTTCAACTCTGAATTCCTCGGCCTTTAGTGAGTGGAGATGAGTGGCGTTGGGTGTCGTGGGGCTGGAGGAGATTACAGGCCTTAATGGGAAATCTAGCTGGGGGAGTGATGATACCTTCCCACTTAATGAAGGCACCCATCCTGGCTACATCTTCCATCACTTGCCCTGTCAAGACAGTCGTAGTGGTGGTGTGGTGCTTAGCACAAGTTCGTAGCTTGGCATGACTATCACCCCCCCCTCCACCGAACACCCCCCTGGACTCCTCTGGAACTTCTACCTGCTTTGAGCATCTCCCCTTGTTCCACCCCTCTCATCGCTCTTTCAAAATCATCATTCTGTATCATCTTCCCGGTAGGATTAAAATTTTCTTACCAAAATATCTTCACTGCTTTCTCTGCACTGAATGACTTCTCATCCTCAGTGATTTCAACCTTTATCTCAACTCATCATACTCTCTTCCCTCTGAGTTCGCTGCCCTTTTACCCTCGTTAAGTCTTACCCTCCATGTAAACTCCCCTATCCATATTCATGGCCACCCCTTGACTTTGCCATTTCACATCTCGCTACTCCCAAAGGGTCAATCACAAATCAGGTGCCTCTGATCACTTCTCTGTATTGCTCTGCACCCAAGTCCCCCTTCCATGCCCCAACTCTACCTCTTTCTGCACCTGTCCTTGGTAAAAGCTATCCCTCAATTCATTTACAACTGCCTTTCAAAAGCCCAATTATCTAGCCTTTGTTCCCCCTGTTTGCTGCAACATCAGCTATTGATTTACTCATCCATGCACTCACCATCACCTTTGATGTCCTAGTCCCCAATAAAATCCTTACTCTCTATTACCCTGGCCATTCCCCCTGCTATGGCACTCGTCTCCACTCACTTAAGTCCCAGGGATGCAGAGTTGAAAGGATGTGGCGCAAAACTGGCTTAGCCATCTCTCGCCACATCTGGCTGGACCACTTAAAACAACCATCAGGCCCTACTCTCGTCTGCTAAGACTGTTCACTATTCCAGGATCACCCTGGAATGTAGAGATGACCCATGGCTTCTTTTCTCGGCTGCAGCCCATCTTCTTAAACCCCTCTCCACCGTCCCCTCCACATCCATCTCCAACACCAATTGTGAGGAGCTCATGGGCTTCTTTGTCACTAAGCTTGAGACAATCCAATCAGCTGTCTCTGACATCTCCCTTGCTTCCTCTGGCCCAGGCTTGTCCAACCTTTTCGATTGGGGGGGCGGCCACATTTCCATTTTTTTCATCACTCTAGGGGCTGATGAACAAATTTCAGAAAGAGAAGATTTGGCACAATGTTAAACTGAATTTCAAAAAAAAAGTTGAGGTATTAAGAAGAGAAACAATTGTTTTTTTTTTGCTCGGCAATGTCATCATAATCAATTAATCTAAAAATAAAGAGTAATTAATAAAAATGAGCATTAGAGTATGAGAGGGTCAGAGTGTATGTGCCAGGCTTACTCCTAGGGTGGAACTTTCCGTGCCCGTTGACGTCGTGTGTGTTCGGTGGCACGAGCAGACAGTATGCCGAGAAGGTCAGAAATCAGTTTCACGACATTGTGAAAGCAGTTTGCAATCGTCCACTCAGCCCCTCGATGGTGGGCTGCATTCCCCGCCATCAAACATTGGGAACCTCATTGTAATACGTGCATATCATTATGAAGCAAGCCCGCCAGGATCTGCCTCCCCTGTGTTGGATCGTCCATCCACGTCTCCATGATTGCACACCGGTGCAGAACACGCCTTGAAAAGTGTGACGTGCAGACGTCGGGACTTACCGTCAGGGCCTTGCTCACATCGCCGACATCCGAGGAGCGGAAGATGCTGGAGCCCGACAGCAAGGGCACACTGGAGGAACATCCATGGCATGATGGGTGGATTCTCATGGACATGGCTCTGCTGAGAAGCAGCTCACGGAAGTTGGAAAGTCACCGTTGAGGGTCTGCTCACAACGGATGATGGTCGAGGGGGTGGACAGGAAGGTCCAGCTGTGTTTGGGTGCGGCAGATATACCGGGAGGTGGGGTGGAGAGGAAGGTCTAGGACTGACTGGAGAGGACTGGGCATCGGGATGGGGTGAGGTTGGGAGGGGAGAGTGAGTTCGGGGGGAGGAGGGGCAACAGGGAAGAAGATGGAAACTGGGGAGGTAGGCGTAAGGGGGCAGTAGAAGGTGTAAAGGAAGGAGCTTGGAGGGGGAATGGAGTGTGGAGAGGGGAGGGAGTCCGGGGAGAAGAAGAAGTGCGGAGAGGGGAGGGAGTCTGGGGCCGGAAGGAGTCCAGAGAGGGGAGGGAGCAAAGGTGGAAGGAGGAGTCAGGAAGGAGGAAGGACTAAGGTTGGGGGAAGAAGTAAGACTGGAGGATGAAGTAAGGGTGTCAGGAAAGGGGAGGGACTAAGCAGGGGTGGAGTCTGGGTGGGAGGGTGAGGGTTTGACGGTAGCGGTAGAAGGGATGGCGAGGGTGGTTAGTGGGGACTCGGAGGCAGACACGGACCCTGGGGGTGGGAAGGAGGAGGTCGGGGAGGTGAATGTGGATGGGGGTGGGATTTTCAGGAAGGAAGGGAATGTGCACATTCGCCTGGACATCCCGGAAGGAAAAGGGTTGTGGCTGGTAGGTCACGGAGTGGGGGTCAGCAGTGATGGGGGAAAGGAAATGGGTGACTGGAGGAGGGGAAAAGATGGGGGAGCTTCGGACAAAGCAAATCCAGACCATGCGGCCTAAAGCAAAAGTGAAAGAGTCATGATGGGCGGGATCATGGGGGTGTGATCAGTGGGAGGACGGAGATGCGGGTCAGCTCAGATGGACAACTGAAAGTGAACCCCAGCAGGCAGCATTGAAAATGCTCAGGACATTGAGGTGAGTGTGATACGTGAAGGATCCACATGTGTGTGGGAGAGGCTTACACGAGACTCTGAAAGGCCCAGCCACACACACACACTTCTCCCTTCAGAATCACTCATTGGCCGGCTGCTACCTCTGCAGTGACAGAGGACGAGGTTGAGGGGGTCACAGGCAAAGGGGGCTCAGAGGGAGAGGGCAGCCTCTGAGATTCCTGAGTGGATGACCCAGGGGTGTCCAACTGGCATCGCATCCTCCTCCCTGCGGGTGCCCAAGGGCCCCGGCCTGGCCCCTTGAGGGAAAGGGGCACCTGGAGGGATGTCAAGGTGCCCCGTTTCCCTCTCAGGTTGCAACTGCAGGAACTCACCCATGGCTCCCGCGATGGTGCAGGCCTGCACACATCTCCATGTCCTGCTGGACCATGGTCTCCATGGGGTCCGCCATCCTCCCCATGCAGACCCACGCACATGTGGGCACCACTTCATCAGAGAGCAGGCGGACACACTCCTCTGACTCGCTTACCACTCTGTTGAGGGCTTCCAACAGCTCAACGTGATGTTCCCACGCCTTCTGCTGACTCTCCGCGATGAGTTGAAAGGCCAAATCCAGAGGATCGTCATCTGACCCGGACCCTCACAGATGCCTCTTCCCCAGCAGCCCTCTGAGTGCTGGGGAACTCGGCTGAACCTGCCTCCTCCTGCTGTGGACACGTGTCCATGCGCTGACCACTAGTTTGTGAACCTAAGCCTGCTCTAGATCTAGGTCCCACCGAGCTGTGTGTCTCTGTGCTGGTGGAGGGTGTGGGTAAGCGCTGTGATGGGTCTTCAGGCTGCTTATTTCCAGCTCTTCAATGGAGGAGGTGTCCTCTTGGCTGGAGGTGAGGACCTGGATGGAGCTGAGGGACTGGCTGGCTGAGGGTGTCGGTCGCTTGGCAGAGCTCCCTGTGAACCAAAGTAGAGATAATTCATGCATGGCAGCAGAGTCAAAAGCAGGAGAGAGAGCTCTCACAGTTGTGTTGACAGAGAGATGATATGGTGCAGGATCCTCACGAGGGTGTCCACCATCGACTTCACTGTCACCGCAGGCACGGTTCATGTCCTCACCAGTCAGCATGATGAGAGCGTGACCTCAAGAGTGTGTGAGCAGGACACATGGCACTGTGTGGAATGTTTGTGTGGTGAGTGGAGCCATGGACAGGATGAGGACATGAGTTTGAGAGGATATGAGCCTGATGGAGATGTGAGGGAGTGTGTGAGAGTTAGTGGTGTTGTCCCTTGAGGTGTGAGATCCCTGTGGGTGTGTGATGGGTTTGTGAGTGTGTGAGTTGAGAGTGATGAGAAGAGTGACTTACCCTGGTGGAATGGATGAGACCATTCACCCTGTAGTGGCACTGAATGGCTGTCCTCTTTTGCAGGGCATTGGCACTGACCACCACTGCCCCCGCCTCCCATGCTGGTGGTGCCGCTGCCTCTCCTGAGGCCAGAGCAGGGGTAGAGGACATCACGGTGGGTCTCCACTCAAAAGGCGCTGGAGGGACGTGTCACTGAAGGGGAGGGCAGGCTGCAGTCTTTTTGCCTTTCTTCCTGTCTTCCATGTGGTGGTCACGGGCTGGAAGCACTGAGACGTGTGTGTGTGGCTTTAAATGTGGTACCTGGTGTGATGAAGCAATGAGGTGATGGAGTGGCGGGAAAATGAGAACCCGCCCACCTTGGAAATGGCGTGTTTCCTGGGAATGCATGATTTATGAGCTGGGATTGGGGTTATAGAGTGTAAGAAGCCACCATTGCGGCCGACGGATAAAATATTTTCAAGTCATCTTGTCCCAAACCCACCACATTTTTTATGCATTCCCGGGAAACACACCGATTCCATGGAGGGCGGGTTCTGATTCGCCTGACACACCTTCACCTCATCGCTTCATCACTCCAGGCAACATATTTAAAGTACAGCCGTGCTCAGTGCTTACAGCCCAGGACCGCAGCAAAGAAGACATGGCCCCGAAAGGCAAGACTGCAGCCCTCGAGCGCCCTTTGGACACCGTGGAGGCCCAATGTGATGTCCTCTATCCCTGCTCTGGCTGCAGGAGGAGCAGCAACATTACCACTCCGGCTTGGTAGTCGATGGCAGTGATGGTCAGTGCCAAGGCTGCACAGAAGAGGTTGACCATTGAATGCAGAAAGAGGATGAATGATCTCATCCATGCCGCCAGGGTAAGGCAACCATCTCATCACTCTAAACTCACACTCACAAGCCCATCACACATTCACTGGTATCTCACTCACTGCCAGCTCAAGGGACATCACCACCCATTCTCACACACACACCCTCACATCTCCATCTGGCCTCATCTCCTCTGGAGGCTGCCTCCTCAGCCCCCACCATCTTGAGGCCACTTGCACAGATCAACATGTGCCCCCACACACACCCTGGGATACCCCCCTTCCCCAGTACAGCCCTCGCCCTACAGCCTCTTCCCTTGCCTGAGGCCACTTCTCCCCCTTCCCCAAGCAAGCCCTATCCCAGCAGCCTTTGGAAAGCCACCCACATATGGCTGATCTGGTAGGTAGAGACCTGCCCATGAGCTCCCCTAACAGTGATGTGGTGCTGTCTGCGAAGCCTGGCGCTGATGACTGTGAGTGCTGCCCGAAGCAAGGTAGGCAAACAAACCTCGAAGTCCCGAGTGAAGTGCAGCCCGCCACCCGTGCTTATGTGCTGTTGTGAAACACGCTGGCGTGTTTTCCCGCGGAGGTGAGCGGACGATCCGGCGGGGAGGATGACTCCAGTGGGCTGGCCTTGTAATGATTTGCTGATGTATTATAATGAAGTTCCCGACATCTGATGGTGGGGAACGCGGACTGTCATCAACGGGCTGAGCAGGCGATCATGAACTGGTTTCACGTTGTCGTGAAACCGATCGTGCCATATTGTCCGCTCACTTAATCTCTCACTCACTCACATTCACACACACACGCACACACACACACGCATACAACACACACACAGACAACACTCACACTCACACAACACGCACAACCTCACACACACACACACACACACACAACACTCACACACACAAAACACACACACACAACACTCACACAACACACACACACAACACTCACACACACACAACACACACACAACACTCACACACACAACGCACACACACACAAACAACACTCACACACACAACACTCACACAACACACACACACAACACACACACAACACTCACACACACACAACACACACACAACACACACTCACACATACAACACACACACACAACACTCTCACACACACACAACACTCCCTCCAATCCTATAACCCTCCAAGATATCTGTGCTCCTCCAATTCTGTCTCCTTATGCATTCCACCATTGGTGACAGTGCCTTCAGTTGCCTAGACCTAAGCTTGGAATTTCATTCCTGTATTTCTCTGCCTCTCTACCTCACTTTCCTCCTTTAAGACACTTCTTAAAACCTACATCTTTGATCAAGCTTATGGTCATCTTTATGTGGCTGAGTGTCACACTTCATTTTATAAAGCTTAAGGTGCTTTGGGAGATTTCATTATGTTAAATGTGCTTTATGAAGAGAAGTTGTTGCTATTGTTACAGAGATATAGAGAGGCAAGACCACAGTGGGATTTGGAAACAAGAATGAAACTTTATAAAATGAGGCATTTATGGACCAGGAACCAATGTAGGCCAATGAACAGAGGTTGATGGATGAACGGAACTTGGTGTGAGTTAGGACACAAGCAGCAGAGTCTTTGATGAGCTCCAATTTACAGAGGGTGAAAAATGGGAGTAGAAAGGAAAAGAAACAAAAAAATATTTCAAGGACAAATGAGAAATGCAGAAGGATTGACAGGAGAAGCAAATGATTTATAAATTTCAGAGACTAATTGTAATCCTGTTTGCTCCAGTGAGAACAAGTGAAGGAAAATACAGAATAAGTTTAATTGTTTTGTTTAATGTATTCAGTCAGAATGAAAGTCGGATAAATAAATATACTCAAAGTGTCTGGCATGATTTGACTTCACAGATTCTGTGAATAATTTGAAAAAAGACAATAAAGCATTGTTTCACTACATTACAACAGTGACTATTCAAAAGTAGAGCATTGAATATGAAGTGCATTGGGATGTTCTGGCCCATGAAAGGTGATCTATAAATGAGTATTGCTTCTTTAATATGAGCATTTGAAGTTACACAATGTCGCTGCTTGGTATCATGTCCTGCAGAGCTGCTGCTGTCAGTCTCATAAATATCAAACAGAGCACTCAACAGAACGCAGTCAAATTGTGTCAGTGTGACAGCAACGTACAATCATCAAATTGTTCATCTTCATGCAAAAACCCTGTCAAGCCATCAACTAATCATTTTGGAAATTTTGACAAATAATTTGAAACAATGAACAGGAGAAAGAGGTGGAGAATCCTGGAGTGTTAATATTTCCACAACAGTGCACGGATATGGATTCCATAAGTGGCAAGTAAATGGAATGAATATTAAATGAATATTAAAAGGTTTATGGGAACGAGTAAATGAATGAAGGGGCAGCTAGGGACATACTCCAAAAATCCATTTCTGTAATTGAAGTTGTCCCAGCTTTGATTGATACAGGCTTAGATAAACCTGTCAGCATGGAAAGAGTGGATGCAAAACCTGGAGGTGTGAACAAATGTGAAGTCACAGAGCTGCACTTTCCAATGGGAACGCACAATCTCCAGGAAAATCTTGCTCAATGAAACCACCCCTCAAATCCCAACTTTCGATGAAAAGTAAAAAGCATGAAAAATAGAAATCTGAAAGAAGAACAGAAATAAACTCCTGGAAATGCAGAGTTAGTCAACCTGCATTGAAAAGAGAAGTATTGGTCTTACCCGAGAAATTAACCCATTTTTCTCTCTCAGGTGTTGATTGACCTGATGTTTTTATTCTTAATTTTTGACGTTTTTAAATTCATTCATGGGATGTGGGTGTCGCTGGCTAGGCCAGCATTCACTGCTAATCCCTAATTCAGACTCCTGGAAGAAGAGGCGGTGGCATAGTGGACTGGTACTCCAGAGACCCAGGGTAATGCTTTGGAGACCCAGGTTCAAATCGCTTCACGACAGAGGGTGGAATTTGAATTCAATAAAAATCTGGAATTAAAAGCCTGATGATAACCATGAAACCGTTGTCATAAAAACCCATCTGGTTCACTAATGTCCTTTAGGGAAGGAAATTTGCCATCCTCAGCTGCATGTGATTCCAGATCTGCAATAATGTGGTTGACTCTTAACTGCCCTAGCAAGCAACTCAGTTGTATCATGCTGCTGCAAAGCCAATAAACAGGGGTGAAACTGGACAGACCACCTGGCATTGACCTAGACACCAGAAACGACAATGGCAAACCCAGTCCTCTCAACCCTGCAATCTGGGAACTTGTGCCAAAATTGGGAGAGCTGTCTCATAGACTAGTCAAGCAACAGCCTGATGGAATCATACCAAAGGAATCATACTTTACAGACCATGTCTCAGACACCACCATCACCATCTCTGGGTATCTCCTCTCCCAGTGACAGCAGAGGTGGCAGCACAGTGGTTTACAGTCCTCAACATAGACTCCGGCCCCCATGAGGTCTCATGGCATCAGGTCAAACATGGGCAAGAAAACCTCCTGCTGATTACCACATACCGCGTACCCCCACCTCAGCTGATGAATCAGTGCTTCTCCATGTTGAACACCACTTGGAGGTGAGGGTGGCAAGGGCACAGAATATACTCTGGGTGGGGAACTTCAATTTCCATCACCAAGAGTGGCTCGGTAGGACCATTGGCCGACTCCGAAAGGGCATAGCTGCTAGACTGGGTCTGCAGCAGGTGGTGAGGGAACCAGTAAGAGGAAAAAGCATTCTTGACCTCATCCTCACCCACCTGCTTCCTGCAGATGCATCTGTCCATGACAGTATCGGTAGGAGTGACCACCGCACAGTCCTTGTGGAGACAAAGTCCCATCTTCACATTGAGGATACCCTCCATCATGTTGTGTGGCACTATCACTGTGCTAACTAGGATAGGTTTCAAACAGATCTAGCAAATCAAGACTGGGCAACCATGAGGTGCTGTGGGCCATCAGCAGCAGCAGAATTGTACTCCAACCACAATATGTAACCTCATGGCCTGGCATATCCCCCCTCTACCATTACCATCAAGCCAGGGGCTCAATGAAGAGTGCAGGAGGGCATGCCAGGAGCAGCACCAGACACAGCTAAAAATGAGATATCAACCTGGTGAAGATACAACTTAGGACTATTTGCGTGCCAAGCAGCATTAGCAGCATGCAATGGGCAGAACTATGTGGGTCCGCAGCTAAAAGATCAGATCTAAGCTCTGCAATCCTGCCACATCCAGTCAGGAATGGTGGTGGACAATTAAACAACTTGCTGGATGAGGAGGCTACACAAATATCCCCATCCTCGATGATGGAGGAGCCCAGCACATCAGTGCAAAAGATAAGGCTGAAGCATTTGCCACAATCTTCAGCCAGAAGTGCTGAGTGGATGATCCATCTCTGCCATCTCCTGAGGTCCCCAGCATCATAGATGCCAGTCTTCAGCCAATTCGATTCACTCCATGTGACATCATGAAACGGCTGAAGGCACTGAATACTGCAAAGGCTATGGGCCCTGACAATACTCCGGCAATAGTACCGAAGACTTGTGCTCCAGAACTTGCCATGGCACTTGCCAGGTTGTTCCAATACAGCTACAACACTGGCATCTACCTGGCAATGTGGAAAATTGCCCATGTATGTCCGGTATACAAAAAGCAGGACAAATTCAACTCAGGCCAACTACTTCCCCAACAGTCTACCCTCGATCATCAGTAAAGTGATGGAAGGAGTCATCAACATTGCTATCAATCGGCACTTGTTTAGCAATAATCTGCTCACTGATGCCCAGTTTGTGTTCCACCAGGGTCACTCAGCTCCTGACATCATTACAGCCTTGGTTCAAACATGGACAAACGAGCTGAATTCCAGAGGTGAGGTGAGATTGACTGCCCTTTACATCAAGGCAGCATTTAACCGAGTGTGGCATCAAGAAGCCCCAGAAAACTGGAGACAATGGGAATCAGGAGAAAATTCTCTTTTGTTTTGAGTCACACCTAGGAAGATGATTGTGGTTGTTGGAGGTCAATCATCTCAGCTCCAGGACATCACTGCAGGAGTTCCTCAGGGTAGTGTCCTCGGCCCAACCATCTTCAGTTGCTTCATCAATGACCTTCCTTCCATCATAAGGTCAGAAGTGGGGATGTTTTCTGATGACTGAACGTTCGCAACTCCTCAGATACTGAAGCAGTCCATGTCCAAATGCAGCAAGACCTGGACAATATCCAGGCTTGGGCTGACAAGTGGCAAGTAACATTCGCGCCACACAAGTGCCAGGCAATGACCATTTCCAACAAGAGAGATTCTAACCATCACCCCTTGACATTCAATAACATTACCATCGCTGAATCACCCACCAGCAACATCCTGGGGGTTACCATTGACTAGAAACCAAACTGGACTAGTCATAATAAACACTGTGGCTACATGAGCCAGTCAGAGGCTAGGAATCCTGTGGCAAGTAATTCACTTCCTGTCTCCCCAACACCTGTCCACCATCTGCAAGGCAGAAGTCAGGAGTGTGATGGAATACTCCCCACTTGCCTGGATGAGTGCAGCTCCCACAACACTCAGGAAGCTTGACAACATCCAGGACAAAGCAGCCCCGCTTGATCGGCTCCCCATCCACAAACATTCACTCCCTCCACCGACGCACAGTAGCATCAATGTTTACCATTGACAAGATGTACTGCAGGAGCTCACCAAGGCTCCTTAGACATTTAGAAGGACAAGGGCAGCAGATGCATGGGATCACCACCACCTGGAAGTTCCACTCCAAGTCACACACTATTCTGACTTGGAAATATATCGCCATTCCTTCACTGTCGCTGGATCAAAATCCTGGAACTCCCTCTCTAACAGCACTCTGGGTGTACCTATCCCACATGGACAATTCAAGAAGGCAGTTCACTGCCACCTTCTCAGGAGCAATTAGGGTTGGGCAATAAATGCTGGCCCAGCCAGCAGTGCCCACATTCCATGAATGAATAAAAAGAAACAGCATTATTTGTATCCGCCAAATTATTGGAATTTTGATATCTGTGTTTTTTAACTACTGCCTCTATTTTTATAATGGTCAATGCCTTGTTACATGCCTAGGAACTGATAAAACTACAGTCATTTTTGAAAGCAGTCACCATGAAATGAGCTCCCTTGGATATTAGCTTTGAAGCTTATCTTCAAACAGTTAATGAAAGTCACCCTCTCCAGGTAGTGAATTCGATTTGACCTACACTGTGTAATGTACAGCCCACTGAGTAAAAATGTACACCGAGGATCTCCACTCATGCAGCCTGAGTATTTCTTTTACACTTCTCTTTACACAGATTATATATGGATTTTCTGCTACCTTAGCCTACCATTTCTAACCATAGGCTTTTAATAAAGTTTAATACATATAAGGGCACTCATAGTTAATATCAAACAGTGCAGGAGGAGGCCATTCAGCCCAATGTACCTGTGCTGGCTCTTTGAAAGAGCTATTCCAATTAGTCCAACGTGTTCCACATAGCCTTACGATTTTTTTTCTCTAACAAATATCCAATTCCCTTTTGAAAGTTACTATTTAACCTGCTTCCATCAGCATTTCTGGCAGTGCATTCCACAGCATGACAACTCTGTCTAAAACAAATTGATCTCATCTCCCTTCTGTTAAAAGCTTCACAGTAGCCATCACACAAAGTATTCAAACACCAGCTCTCTCATTTTTTTTTTAAATGGAGTGCAATGAGTTTCTAGGTATGAGGAAGCAATGTGACCACTGACTCTTGCAGCTCCTGCTCAGTTATTTTATATACTTTCAACAATTCATCATTCTGTAATTTACCTGAGGCACTCATATAACCTAACCTCATCAATACTCTCATCTCAGTTCCATTGTTCTCGTTGTGCTGCCTGAATGCTTGTCCGACATCAAATTGTGAACCAGAAATTTCAACATTAACATAAACCAAAGCCATCATGTTCAACTCCCATGCAAAAATTCAAACCCACAGCTTTCATATTCACAAAAACTCACTTTCAAACCAATTTATCAGTGGCTGAACTCTCTTGTAGATCAGGGAAGGCCATTGCACTTTTAAATTGACTATCACTGCATCTCTTCCACATCCATAAAATGGGCTCATCAATGTTAGGTTTTGACACCATGGCACCTTACATCATACACATGGGACAGGATTTTACATCCCGTGGGCAGGCGCCCGCCCGATTGGGCGTGAAATCACGCAAGAAGACGTCGGGAGGGCATCCCAACGTCATCGCGCACTCGCAGGATATTCCGCTCGGCGGGTCCGCGCAAAAGTTGAAAGCGCATTCGCCGACAATTAAGAGGCCAATTGAGCTCATTAATGGCACAATTGTCTCCGGTTTTACATGGCCTGGCCAACCTTATGGTTGGCGGACGGGTGAATCGGCCAGACGGCCTTTGCATTTCTCATCAAACCTCATCCAAGGAGGGGGATGAAATTTCTATTATGAAATAAAATTAAAATAAATACCTGTGGGCAGCATTATTATCAGCTATATTTTCAGGCGATTGATTGTGATGCCTGGACATTTTTTCAGCTTTTAAAACATTTATTTGGACATTTTCAGGTCTGCAGCTCCCTGAGGCACCTGTCTGCCTTCAGAAAGAGCCTTCGCGCCAGTGTCACCCACACCCACTGTGACATCATCACCCGTCCCCTTCCCAGCAGCGCATTTCAGCGTGCATTTCACACTAGCTGGCTGCTAAAATTGGCCAGCCAGCATGAAGTTGCCGTTGAGGGGGCCGATTACAGTCGGTAGTCTGTTTCCTGAACGCTCCCGGACCCATCGATCGCCCGCGCCTGCCACAGGTAAAACTCAGGCCAAGGTGTTTGAAAAATGTAGGTTGTCTGATTCACTGACATAAAGTATATGAATCATATCTGTGGTTTAACTCAAACCCACTTTGAACCATACTATAGTTTATTTACCACTTGATGGTTCAACATGGTGTTTCTACTTAAGTGAGTGCTATACTATAAATGATTAGGGGTTGTGATTGAATTCTGGTTTGATTTGTGGAATTAGATTCATCACAGTAAACAGGTAGTTGAGCTGGAGTGAAGAGAAGCATTTTGAGTTTCTAGGACAAATGAAATAAGGCAATGAAGTTATGGAGATGTGCATTTGTTGCAGCCTTGTCACGTTAATTGTTCCTGTGCAGAGCACTGCTGAGACTGATGACAGTGACGAGCAGTAATTAAAGCTGAAGATATTTCTGCCCACACTCGTGCATGCTATGGCACCGTAGTATTGTGGTTATGTTACTGGACCTATAACCCCTGGGATTAATAGTACAGAGACTGTGAATTCAAATCCCATCATGGTGGTTTGAAAATTTGAATTCAGTTTGAAAAATTCTGGTTTAAGTAAACCAGGATAAAAAAAAACTCAACTTGTTTACTAATATTCTTCTACTAATTACAAATGTAATCTTCCAAAATTCTGTAGATTCCCGAAAGTCCCCAGCAGATTAGAAAACCACAAATGTAATACTTCTATTCAAGAAAGGAGGGAGAACAGAAAGCAGGAAACAAAGGCCAGTTAGCCATCTGTCATTGGGAACGTGCTGGAATTCATTATTAAGGAGGTAGTTGCATTACAGTTACAAAGTCAAAATACAATCAGGCAAAGCCAACATGGTTTTATGAAAGGTAAATAGTGTTTGACAATTTTTCATTAGCGTTTGTTGAGGATGTAACAAGTAAGGTGGATAAGGGGGAACCAGTAGATGTAGTGCATTTGGATTTTCAAAAGGCATTCAATAAAGTGCCACATAAAATGTTACAGCACAAGATAAGAGGTCTTGGTGTTGGGGGTAATATATTTGCATGGATAGAGGATTGTTTAACTCACATGAAACAGAGGGTCAGTATAAATGAGTCATTTTCAGTTTGATCAGAGTTGGATCTCAACTATCTAGAATCTATATTAATGACTTGGATGAAGGGACAGAGTGTATTGGAGCCAAATTTGCAGATGATACAAAAAATTGGCAACAAAGCAAGTTGTGAGGAGGGCAAGAAAGACTTTGCAGAGAGATACAGTTAAATGAGTGGGCAAAAACATGGCAGATGGAGTATAATGTGAGAAAATATGAGCTTGTCCACTTTGGTAGGAAGAACAGGAAAGTAAAATATTATTTAAATTGGGAGAGATTGAGAATGCTCTACGGTAGAGAGGGATCTGGGTGTGCCCGCAAAAAGCTATCATGCAGGTACAGCAAGCAACATGTTGGTCTTCATTACAAGGGGAAGTAGAGAATGAAAGTTGGGAAGTCTTGTTACAGCTGTACAAGGCATTAGTGAGACCACACCTAGAGTACTGCGTACAGTTTTGGTCTCCTTATTTAAGGAGAGATACATTTGCGTTGGAAGCAGTTCAGAGAAGGTTCACTAGGTTGATTTCTGGAATGAAGGGGTTATCTTATTAGGAAAGGTTGAGCAGGTTGGGCCTATAGAGTTTAGAAGAATGAGAGGTGATTTTGTTGAAATATATAAGAACCTGAAGGGGCTTGACAGGGTAAATGTTGAGAGGATGTTTTCCCTCACGGAGGAATCTAGAACCAAGGGTTACAGGATAAGGGGACTCCCATTTAAGACAGAGATGAAGGAGGATTTCTTCTCTCAGATGGTCATTAATCTTTGAAATTCTCTATCCCAGGCAGCAGTGGAGGATGGATCATTGAATATTTTCAAGGCTGAGTTAGGCGGACTTTGGATTTACAAGTGAGTCGAGGGTTATGAGGGTGGAGGTGTGCGCAAGCAGGAAAATTTAGCTGAGGCCATGATTTTATTGAAGGTTGAAGGAGGCCCAAGGGGCCATACGGCCTACTGAGGAAGCCTGCTGTCCTTATTTGGTTCAACCTATGTTTAATTCCAGTTTCACACCAATGTGTTTGATTCTTAACTGCCCTCTGAAATGGCCTATTAAACCATCCAGTTGTATCAAACTGCTATACTGTAGCAGTTCAAGAGGAAAGTCCACCACCACCACCTTCTCAAGGCAACAAGAGATGAGCAAATAAATGCCAGCCTTGCCAGCAATGCCCACCTCCCAAGAATAAATGCAAACGAAAATGCTGAAAGCACTTGTAGAGATTTTGAAATATAAAACTGATGAAACAAAGCTGGCACAAACTTGATGGGCAGAATGTCCCCCCTCTTTGTTGTATCATTCTACCGTTCATTGTTCAGCAAAAGGCACCAGATGGCGATCAGAAATGTTGACCACTCCTGATATTGTCTCTGCCAATCCAGGGATATGGAAAGCAGCATAGTATCCTCTGCTGTTTCTGATATAGTTCAGCACACAGCTTGGCCTGAAGTATGGGATAGAACCTAGCATGTTCCTGATCTGTGTGCTGGTGCACTTGCCAACTGAACTATGTTACAATTGAGATTTAAACAGAATAATTAATATTCCATTGCTGTCTCCACTGTGTTGCTGTCATATTTTTTTCAATGCTCCATAGTTTTGCCATTGCATTGGTTTTGTCCTCTCCTCTATAGGGTGCCCCTCAACAGCCTCTGTCAATGCTACTTGCTAAGTTGGCTGTTCCATGAAATCTGCCCCTCTCCACAATTTTCCTCCACCACAATGAGGAAGCACTTTTCTTGGTGTCTTTTCTTCACATCGTGACTGAGATTGAGAAGTCACTATGTGTTCAACGCAAGGTGAAGCCATACACTGTCACTCTGTGGCACAGTGAATGAATTTGTTGACATGCCATCCTTCAAGTGTTTCATTTTGGCACGTCACTTTTCTCAAGCAAGAAATAGACTTCAATAATCAAGAACAAATTAAGAGCAGAAATAAATCAATGAACTGTTGAGGTCAAGATGGATAAAGAAAGGAGGCAGATCAACCAGGTTACTCATCCATTATATTCTTGCTCACAGCAATCCTGAATTAACATTGTCAGATTCCATCTGCACACTAAATCTTAGCAATTGGGCAGGTAATTTTCACCTTCACTGCTTGGGCAATTAACTGGTGGAACAAATCATCTGCCCATTATAGAACCCAAAGTCAATGAAAATGAAAATTGGGTGAGTTCTATAACAATCAGGAGACCAGTTAGATCGGTTTACCACCCAAGCAGTGAAGATGAAAATTACAACCTGTTAGTGGCCAACAGAGCAAGGCAATTATCTAACTTAGAAGATGGGTCAGGATGAGCATTGTGTGAAGCCAAAACTAGGAAAAGCGCTGCAGACACAGACAAGGAACAGGAGTAAGACTGGGAATAGTGGATTCACATTCACATGTAAAGTATATTATTCTAACAATATCAATTTTTGGAGTAAAGCAACTTCAGATTGCCGCAAAGTCCTTTACTGAGAGGTTGGTGATTATATCAATTGTAGAATAACGCTCATGGTTGGGTGCGGCAGTGATAATTCCACTAACAGCCAGGTCCAGACCAGGCAATCTAACCATTTCCAACTGGGTTGTATCACCTTAGCTGACTCAATCATTTATGAGAATGTTCTGCATACATTACTTTCACAACACATTTCTTTATAATTTACTGGCGACATGCCAAAAAGGTGTCATCTTCATTATTTGCTCGTAAAGCTCTATGAAAACATGATAATCCAGGAGGGTTAGTTAAAGATGAAGCTTAAAATTAATTTTGCATCAGTGGCTATACATCCTTTTTACTTTGTCTACAGTAATTATCTTTTCAATTAAAAAAAAAATGAGCTACAAAAACGAATTCTGATTTTCAGTGAAACCAGTCATTCATGTTCCACAGATCTCCAGCGCAAATATAAAGCCTTTCACAGTTTTAATAATTAATCAGACACAGAAAGTTTGCACTTTCTTGTTGACTGTGAACCTCCAAGAATTGGTTACCAAGCATTTGTGAGCTTCTTCCAGGACAATGTGATGCCCTGCTAATTGAGTATCTCCTGAAGCATGTAAATTATAATTGCTAAAGTGAATACCTGCCCACAGGAAGTGTACTGACAGAAATCAACTCTGTGAACACATTCAAATGCAGCTTTCATTCAAATGCAATAACAATCCTATTGCAAACATTACCGTGGAAAATACAAGGGAAGCGCTTGAGATTATAGTTCCATCATTTTTCATTCAGAGAGGGGTAATTTTTTAAAAAAATTAAAATGCCATATCTCCAACACATATAGGATATAAATATTGCTGGAAAGAGACATCCTGTCTTTTCAACAATACTCAAGTTCTGTGCTATCAAATGACATACTGGATGGCAATCCAAAGGGATCTGGAATTAGACATCATGTCAAATACAGTTGTAGGAGCTATGTTAATATTATTGGACTAGGTTGGGTGATATTGGGAAGTATTTCCTATTACAAGGCCTCAGAGCATTCAGTCTCCTGCTGTTTGGGAAATGGAAATGACATATGTGTGCACTAGTTGGTGCTTCCTTGTGGCTAGGACTGAGGTGTTTTGTTGGGGTTGAATAGTGAGTGCATCGCTTGGCATATAACTCTCATCATTATCAGACTGTTGGGTGTTTTGGGCTGAAACACACTACCAAAGTAGAAAAGTGCTCCTTTACCTAATGTTGGCATTCCGTAATGAATAGCGATAGATAGACAGATTCTGAAGGATGTGCTGTGCTACAAAATTAGACAGGAAATCACACTTCTATTTCCTAATGGGCTGTTAGGCCTCCTGCTGCGGCATTTTATCTGGTCAAATGTGTGGGTACATGTTGGGTTATGTTTTTGTCTTCAGCACTTCCTGTGGGGGAGTTAACATCAAAATGGTCACAATAAAATGACATAGAATTTTACAGTACAGTAACAGGCTATTCAATCCAACATGTCCATGCCAATGTTTTATCTTCCATCGTTAGCCTTCTGCCATCTGAGTTCCACGTTCTCAGCACATTGCACCTTATGCTTCATTAAAGCCTTCTTAAGGTTATTTTCTGCTCCCCTCTGTGCCACTTAAACTGGTTGACTCTTGGAACACAGGAACAGAACTAGGCCATTCAGCCCCTTGACCCTGTTCCAGCATTGAATCAGACCATGGTTGATCTGTATCTTAACTCTACATGCATGGGTTGCGTGACCCTTGACACCCATGTTTAACAAACTTCCATCAATTTCAGGTTTGTAATTTCAATTGACCTGGACTCAATAGCTTTTTGGAAGAAGAGTGTTCCAGAATTTCCACTATCCTTTTGTGAAGAAGTCTTCCTGGCATCATCCCTGAATGGCCTAGTTTGAATTCTAAGGTCATGCCCCTTGACCTGGATTCCGTCACTCAAGGGAATGGTTGATCTCCACCTAAATCAGATGTTATTACTAATTTTATTCATGAAACTAGAATGGGAGACTTTACATTACACGGAAGCTAATTAATAGAAGTGGTAGTTCAAAGATAAGTTAATTGATTTGGGGTATTGCTTTCTATTCTAAGGATAGTTTCAGCTACAACTTTTTTTTTAGGAGGTATAGAGTAGTAAAGGATAGGAAGTTCTAAATGCTACTATCTCTGTACTGACCGTTAATTTTAAAACGATATGAATTTCCCAGTGACCAAGGCAGAGACTTGCATGACAGGATTTCACAGTTTAAGACTATTGCTAAAACAAACAAATAAACATCAACTAAATATTACTTAGTAGGCAACCAGTACAATAAACTACAGAAAAGGTGTTTCTCATTAACTTCTTAATACAACCGAAAAACCCCATGCCATGTTTATATTGCACCTTCAGCTAAAATGTAGTCTTGTGTATAAATAAAGGTCCAAGCTTCTCCCAGCTTTATTAGGATCTTTTTTCCCTGCCCCAGTAGGGTGCAACTTCCAGTGTCCTTTTAAAACAAAGTCCCCTTCACTCAATCTTACGTGCATAATCAAATGGACTTCTAGTACCATGGCACCCTCTGGGAACTCCTTGGTCTTTAGCTCTCCACAAGCCTCATTTCTTTGAACCAGGAATCCATCCTCACTAGCATTCTGCCTGGTGATTAACCAAACAGCTTTTTTTTCTCTCCTGCCTGGCATAGCAGCAACTGTTGCTGGTCATTTTTTCCCAAAATCCCTCTGTCAGGCTGACTCTGGCAGGATGTTCTGGCCCCGCCACAATGTGTTCTCCTGTGGTGGATGCAGCGAGCCATTCAAATCTCCATTGACTTTGGCAGGCCCCAAGATCCCGCCAATAGGAGGGGCTGAGAAATCCCACCCTTAGAGTCTGTGAGTCTGTGCAGCAGTAAGACCAGCTTCCTCTTCCTTTGTGTCCAGGTGGTAAAGACTTGCACCTACTTTCAAAAAGTTTCAATTTGAGTTTCTGTCTCCATAACAAGCAGGTCACATGGGCTTGTCTCCAGGTATATTTCGCAGGAGGTCACATTCCCCTCTCCAAACTATTCACTTTTACCTTGAATTAAAGGAGACGGTTTAAAATGTAACTGTCTTATAAAGTCCAGCGTTTATAACATAAAGATGGAACTGCCATCCAGGTAACTATCAAGTAAACTGATGACATTTTCTCAGAAAATGTGTTTAATATCAGTGCTATTCAATGCTTGTGTTATCTCTTTTCTAGTCATTGAAAACTACCACAGTGATGCAATGAATTGCTGCTCCAATGTGGATTCACGCACACATGATTACCCAAATACCAATTTTAGCTCTGGAATCAATGAAAGGGGTGGGGAAGTTGCCAGAGGGAGCGAGGAAGGGAGAGAAATTAAAATTAAACCATGAGACTCCATAGTTCAGTGGCCAGGTACCAAGCCAAACTGACAGAAACCTCAGATGGGAAAAGGTAAATAGCCCAAGATGACTTGAAGTAGGGCAATGAATAAATATAAAAATTATTTACTCCTCCTGTAGTATTCTTTCCATTAATACTACATAATTGATGTTCATTGAATATATGTATGGACCATGCAGTTTAAAATAGGATGCAATAAATATGGGTTAAAATTCCTGTAAGGTTAAAATTTATGAATTCCTGGCACCATTGAGAGAAAGTATCACAAACTTGGGTGTGTATCCTGCTGGATTTGTTTTCTGACACCACAAGCGACTGGTTCCAGGTCCATGGTTTGATGAAAATAATATTAAGTGCACGCCCAAAATCACTGTCATTTTAAGGAGGTAATAAAGAAGGTGCAATGAGAAACAGGCCAGAAGGCAAATCTGAACTTCGTCAGGGTTTGATTAGAGTCAGGCAGTTGCCATAAACATGGAGACAGGTAATGGTGTTGAGCCACTTACCATACCATTTATGCTGATGAGCCAGACACTACCATCTTGGTTGGGGCATTGCATCTGCAATGATGCTTTTTACAGGCACAAATGGACAGACCGTCGACACACACACTTAACCATTTGTACCTTTGTTGAGTGACCTAACGAGTAGCTGTTAAAGGGAGGAACAGGAATGGTCTTCCTGGTCCCACAGTAATAACTGAACTTACTGCTGGCAAGTGTGTGAGTGTAGCTCCTCACAGGAAGATTGGGACCATGGGATTATACCCATTGTTTTCAATAGCCAGCAACTTAATTCGTAACACTTGTTTTTAGGTTTCATGAGAACACTTTCTTGAACAAAAAATTACTGTCAATTGTATTAAAGACACTTGACATTAATACAGGGAAGGATTTTTCGGATGTCGGAGTTTCCCAGCTCGACACCCAAAGAGCCAGCGGGAATGCATCCCCACTGATCACAGCAGCCTTGCAGCTTTTTAACACTCCAAGGAGCAGTAATTGGCTGGAGACGAGGCTTCTGCAAGTCTTACCAATCTAATGAGCCAGCAGCTCTGTAGTCACAGCAGTGCTATTGGCAGCATTGGCCAATTTTAAGTCTGGGAGTACAGGACTAGGAGAGTTCAGGGGTCTCAGAGCAGACAGCTGAGCTGAGGCCCAGGGGGGTGTGGAGAGGGGGTTGGGGTCTTGATGGAGAGGCTGGGCAGGGGGAGGGAACATCTGTGGAGGCAAACCTTGGGGTGATCCACCCAATGTGGTAAGGAGGCCCTTGAGGGAGGCCTGAGGCCCAGCAGGGTTATCTGCCAAGCTTCCCCCTCCAGCTCCTGAACCCCTCCTATCAGCCTCAAAATTGAGGCCAGGCAGGAAATGGCCTTACATGGCCAGTGATTGGTCATTTAAGGGCCTCAATTGGAGAGAGGGTGGGCGAGCCACGCCATGCCTCACTGGCTTCCGAACATTGTGGACAGATTGGGGTTGTAGAGGAGGGCATCTGGAAGACCACCTGCAGAATTTTACAGCGCACCCCCACCCCCACCTGCAAATCCGCTAGCCGGGGACTATAAAACTTTACCAGTTGGGGTTTCTGATCAGTGAACTCTCTAGCCCAGAATGTGTACAATGTAATTGGCTGCAGTGTACTTTGGGACATTCTGAGGGTGTGACAGGTACTACAGCACGTTTATGTAGGTTCTTATTTGTTTTTCCTCCAGAAAATGATAAATAGCCTGAATCTGTCATGTTGTGCTCAGGGTTAGTACTTTTAGAATCCATGCTGCACTCAATTTCTTTTATAACTGATCACATTTCCCAGTTTTGTTCATTAATGTACATTGTGTTGTTGACAAGACTGATCTGTTTTTCATAAATTAGCACTGCGAGCGGATCGAGTGGGTTTGAAATAATTGATGGCAACACTTGTTCAATGTTTGCCAACTGTTTGACTACTTGGTTTAATCTGATGGTTTGTTTCGGGCATCATTTCAGGGAACATGGATTCAATTATGAGCATATAGTTTTACAGCAGCTATTTAGAGAAAGCTCTTTATTCAAAAAGTGACCAATGTTTAGAACAATCTATGGGTGGGGGTTGTGGGGAGGGAGGGGGATGGGGGGGGGCAGATAATAATAGCAGAAACCAATAGGAAAGTTTGGAGTGCAGCTAGATGTTATAATGGAAGAGATGGGTGCCAGAAAGATGAGTTTCCATGAAACAGGTTGCCTTTTCTCATCCTTGACTTTTCTTGTCTGCTTGTATCATCAGTTAATTTTTCAATAGTTAAACAAAATCTTCAAGTTATTATTGAAAAGGAGAGCGGGGTTTCCCAGCCCCGGTGTAGGGGGGGTTTTCCTCTGTTAAAACACTCCTCAAAGCCCAGCCTTTAATCACCTGTTCTTATAGCTCCTTATGTGGTTTGGTGCCAAATGTTGTCTGATTTTGCCCCTGTGAGCCACTCCAGGGTGTTTGACTACATTGAAGCCACTATATAAATGCAATTTGTTTTTGGTGTTGTCCAGTGCCAATGGAATGACCAGGCTTTTGTTTTCATGAGCTGCTTGATGTGGAGCCTCAGAATCCACATGTAAGGTTTCATGCTTACTCCCATTTGCATATATCTCAAGTTGGAAATACTGAAAAATCTTGGTGTTCTGGATTAAGTTTTTATCCACCTCATGGTAAAAAGCCCATAATACAGCCTTTCCAAACCTCTGAGCTCACAACATTCAAACTGGACAAGGCTGCAAATAAGAAATATTAACTGTAAATAGGAATGAGGGGGATGAGCTCCGTGGCCAGATTGTTAGAGTTTAGGGTGAGCATATGGCCCTAAGGCAGCAGGTTAGAAACCCCGGAAATATCTTACAGATTAAATTCAGGGTGAAGCTCCATTTTCTGTGCCCACATTGTGCAATCTGTATTTCCTGTACTAACCAGATGAGCCACAAACCAATTTCATGGGTTTTACACTCATGGATTGATAGCCATTACGAATTGAATTAGGCCAGCCAAGCTCACTTTCCTTTAGGCAATTAAACAACTTTACGCGTACATTTTAACTAAATGATTTGATCCAATTAATGAACATCAAATGCAATGAAGGCACTGAAGACGCATAACGCAGGATTCTATATTGTGGAGGACTCATTATCTTTATCATGGGCAGAATTGTGCCCTTGGTGGGTGGGGTCCACAGGGGCGAATGGGGGCGTTCGGGAAGCCAACCACCGCCCACGATTGGTACCGCACCACGTGAAACGCGAGCAGCAGCGCTGAGTGCTGTCTGTGTGGTGGTGCGAGGGGGGAATGGTGAGGAAGGCAAGCTGGCCAAGCACGAACTTTGCATGTGCAAGCGAGTGAGTGCTGCATAATCTCCCTGAGGCAGCTCCGTGCTTCAGGGAGGTGAAGAGGTTAAAAAAAAGAAAGAAAATAAAAAAGTAATAAAATACGCCCCCCATGTAAGTCACATGAACAGGGACATGTTATTAATGAAAATTTAAAGTTTTTATTTTATTTTTATTTGCTTTTGGAAACCTCATCCCGCCCGTGGGTGAGGTTTCCAAAAAAAATGCAAAAGCCGTTTGGCCTTTTCGCCTGCCCACCAACCAATAGGACGGGCAGCAAAAAGTTTACGTTAATTGATGACTTAATGGCCTTAACAGGCCTTTTAATTGTTGGCGGGCACGCCGGAGCTGGCAGGGCGCCTGACGATGGAACTATCATGCAGCTGCGCATCAATTCGTGCTCGAGCAGGTCGGGCACGCGCCCACCCACTGAGTGAAAATTTCTGCCCCATGTTACATCCCACAGCTAACAAGTTGAAGTTTCATGTGTTCTATGATCTAACCCTAAGTATGAAATATTAAGTAACATTTAATCCATTTCTTCCTCAATTAATATTAAGTAAAGTTTCAAGTTATCTTCATAACAATAGAGGGTTTTATGTTCAACTCCAAGGCAGACCTCAACAATCCAGTGAGCCAAATTCTAACATCGCATTTAGTGCCCTTTTCATTTCTCTTACTCATTATAAAATTAATTCATGCCAGGAATTGTATGTCACTAAGCATCATGTACCTCCTTCTGCTTAAAGGTTTGGAAAAAAATCACATTGGTCTTGCTCTTGTAGACACAAGCTCAATATTGTTTCATGTAAAATCATAACACTGCCATATCACGCCATGCAGCTGCTTACTCCCCATCTTCCAGTACAGCTATTTAAATTGCATAATTGAAGAGTGTTTAGCATGTCGTTGGTGCAGAACTCCAAGTTTAAGGATGGCTCATGAAGGAGATGAATTCCTTTATTTTGCAACTAAACCACTCTGCTGCATCTGTTGCTCTTTGTGAGAATGCATTTGTTTACCTTGGAGGATGGCTAACAGCATATTCATCAGAGTAATGTAATTGCACAGCAACAGAAAAATGAATTCAGATCCAACATTCTCCCATACATTTTACTTAATGCTAACTATCAAATTTTCCCAAAATGGAAGAATATCAATGGAATAACAATTATTTATGCTGAATTTAAATTGTTTAATTACATCTCACATCAATTTGATATCTAATTTACATCAACACATCCATCATTTGTGAGAATGATCTTCCGATTTCTCTCACACACTCCTGGATAGGATACATGAAAAGGCTTGCTGTCTGATCTTTCTCTCACTTCTAGCTCTCAACTTCTCTCCATCTTCCCTCAGGTACAATTTTTATTTTATTAATATTGCTATGATCATTACTGCACAGAACATTTCTTTCTTCAAAGTTCCAAATATAGGCAGAATTTTCTGTTTGGCGGGGGGCAGAGCGGGAGTAGGCCCAGACCCGATTGCTGCCCACGATCAGGTCTGCACCGTCATTTTACGCGGGTGGGCTAATTATAGCCTGCCCAGCGTATTTCCCGTCTCCCGTGGATGGCGGGAGTGGGCGGGCGTGCACCAGCCGCCAGGTCCAATGGCGACTCGGCAGCCTGTTTAATGGAAGGCCCAGCAGCCTTTTGTAGGCTGCTCACAATGGCCAGTGCTAGGCCGCAGCAGAGGGGTTCGGGTGAGCAGGCCAGGCTGGAGGGTGGGCCAGCGGGGGGGCCATCGTTTTTCCGATGACTGCCTTGCTGCCCTTGTCGAGGAGGTGGCACACGGCGGGAGGTGTTGGTTCCCCAGGATGGGAGGAGGAGGCCCTCCCACATGACCAAACATGTCTGGGAGGAGGTGGCAGAGGTGGTGAGCTCCCGCGACGCACCTGGATCCAGTGTCGCAAGCACTTCAACAACTTGTTGCACTCTGGCAGGGTGAGTACCATGTTAGCCAGCATGTAGCCTTATCCTCTGTGGCACCTCATCCCACTGCTGCTGATCACTCAGACAAAGATGCCTCGATGACCTGGGCGGCCGTTCTCTGGCCCGTGGAGCCTGTGCTGACCCCGCCTGGGAGGGAGTGGCCAGTTCCAGAACTGGCACCTCCTCAATTGTCGCAGCCTCAACGGATGCAACGGTCACTGGCAGAGGGGCGGAGGAGCTGCTGCCCTCACCTGGAGCGCCCTGAGAGGAGCCCGCAGAGACAACAGGCAGCTGCTGCGCCAACGTGAAACCACATTGGACCACCCTGCTCACCGCAGATGGATGGGCACCGAGCGCCGACATCCGGTGCCCAGAACATCTCCCACATCGGGAATGACCACCTGTGGCCATTAGCGCTGTGAGGGCTTGCAGGTCAGAGCGTAACCCAATCAGAAGATTCTCCATCCAATCGAAGCCCCTCTCCATGAGAGTCGCCAATCTCTCAATGGAGGAAGCCTGAAGCTCTGTCCTGAGGTTCATGCCATCACTGACACTCTGCCTGGACTCCTCCACCACAGAGACTAACTGAAGCACACCCTCTATAAACCCTGCCAGATGCTCCCACGCACCCGACCGCTTGTCCTGCAGCTGCTGCATTGGTGACATCTCCAGAGGCACATCATCACTGCCGGACTCAGCATGTGCCTGGTCCCCTGCAGTCCTCCGGCTGCTGGCGCCATCGGCACTCTCTGTCCATGCCATCTCCTCCAGCGATTGTGATGTGCCCTCTCCACTGTGCCCCGGGACACTAGCCGACGTTATAATCCCCACCGATGTGGTAATCGCTGCGCTGGTACCTGGCTGGCTGAAAGGATGTGACACAAGTTGCAAGTCTTGGCCCTCAGGTGTGGAGAGGGGGCTCTGGACTTGTTGGGGGCGGCCATGCGGTGGTGATGCTGAAATTAACAACAAGGACAGTGCATCAGTTAGCGTTCAGTCAGTAACACCTTTCATCCCTTTCCCCCCAGGCTCATAATGCGCTCAGCCTTCAAGAACCTAAGGAGACGAACATTGGTGGGGTGGTAAATAGTCAAGTGGAGGCCCAAACATTACACGTGCATACAGACAGGCTGGTCAGATGGCCTAAGGAATGCCACATGGAATGTTATGTGGAAAAGTGTTCAGTTAAGCACTTGGGCAAGACAAACAAGGTACGGGAATACATGAGTAATGGTGGGACCGTGGGAAGTCACGACGATTACAGGGCCCTTGCTGGGCAGACCCGTTAAGGTAGCAGAACAGGAACATAAGGCGTTTAACGAGGTCGAAGCCAGACTTGCCTTTATTAGCCGAGGAATAGAATGTAGGAAAAGGGAGGTCATGTTGCAAGTGCAGAAAACACTGTCGAGGCCACATCTACACTTCTGCGTTCAGTTGTGACCTGCACTTCATGGGAGGGATGGCATTGGAGTGGAGAGAGTGCAGAGGTTCCTGACCTGGATGCATGCTGGCCTGGAGAGTTGGAGTGATGAGGAAACATCGCAAACACTTGTGACATTTGCCGTGGATCACAGGAGATTGACAGGTCACATTATTGACCTTCATACCGTTATGAGGGGCATAGAATGGGTGGACACAAGGCAACATCTCCCCTTGGCGCAGGGATGACTAACGTGGTGGCATTTATTTAAGTTGAGTGCCATGAGGTTGACAGGTGAGGTGCTGAGGGCCTTTTGGACAGAGTAATGTGGGACGCACTGGCTGAAAGGGTGGTGGAGGTACAAACCCTCCTAAGATGCAATAAGTCTTTGGCTGTGCAGCAGCGATGCCATAACATGTTAGGCCATGGGGATAGTGGTCACAAATGGGATAAGGCGACTTTGGAAGGTACTAGAGTTGCGCATCCTCAAGGGGCCAAGGGACCTTTGTGTATGACCCACACGTCTGACTGGATCAGTCTGTGAATGAGCAGTGTTGCTGCATTAATGATTGCAGCAACCATCAGTGCTTTGGATGGTGGGGAGACAGAGTGGATGGGACTGTGGCCCTCAAATACCTGGCCGCTGGACCCCAGCCTCGCCGACACCTGCTGCCCTGGCCGTCTGCCCCCTCCCCAGCTCCATGGGCTGCTCCCCATAGGTGGTGAGATGCTGCAGCACGGTGTGCCCACCACCAGTCCACTAGCGCTCCCTCAGATTGTGCTCAGTTTTTGTCTGCAGAACAGAGAAGAGCATTTATTGGGGCTGATCGCTCATGTACTCTGCACGCGCACACCACACCCCAACCACAGTGGCCCATCTGAGGCCTCCAGCGGTTCCTATCCACACTACTGGTGACCAGTCCCCAGAAGATAGTACGGCTGGTCCCAACCCCCTCCCCCAACGGACACCTTGGACACATTCGGCGCCAATCACTTTGAATAACACACGGGTCTTAGCGCCCATGGCAAGGAGGCGCAACTAGGTGCGGCGCCGAGGCCAGCAGATGGCTCTTGGCCATGACACCTTGAGGCTCCCCTTCCACCACCTCACCACCATCAATAAGACATGTGTTGGAGTTCTGAGTATGTGTCTAGCTGCCTCCCCTGCAGGTTACCCCCAGACTACTCAAATGCCACAAACACCAACATATGCAGCGGGGAGAACCCATCTTCTCCTTAAACACTAAGGCTGATGTAAGCATGGTCACTATCTGTTTGCCCACCCAGCATGCTCCAAATGCCCAATGCAGTAACAACACTAAGATGTGGGGGGGCTCAAAGGCTAAGGCTACCTGCTGGGTCAAATGGCCAAGGCCGACATGGTGCTCACCCTTCCAGAGCACAGCAAATCATTGAAGCGCTTGTGGCACTGGGTTCCTGTGCGCCGTACAGCATCTTGAGAGCTCACTACCTCCGCCACCTCCTGCCATGCCTGCCTGGTCACTTGGGGGGGCCTCCTCCTCCCATACTCAGGAAACAACACCTCCCGGCGATGTGACACCTCTTCGATGAGGACAGCAAGACAGGCATTAGAGAACCCGCTGGCCTACCCTGCAGCCTGCCCCCCTCCTCCTCTGCCCTGCCCTCCTCTAGAGCCCGCTGTGCAGACTGGTCGCTGGCCATGGTGAACTGCCTAAAGTGGGCTGCCTGGCCTTTCTTTATACAGACTGCCAGTTCCCCATTGGAATCGGCGGTCTGTACACGCCCACCGCACATTTGAAATTCCCGTTGTACACGGGGGTCTACAATGCCCTGGGCGGGCCTTAATTGGCCCGCCCGCACAAAATGGCGGCGCGGCCCATTTCGCCGACAGAGATCGGCTACGCGCCCACCCACCCGACAAACATAAAATCCTGCCCAAGGATGTAGATTATTCATCCAAATATTCTTCCAGAGGCTTCCTAACGCTAAGAATTTTTTTATAAACTGGGAAAGAAAATGATGAAAACTGAGAGAAATATGTCAATGATAAACCGGTGAACAAGATTAGGTAAAAAAACAGATCAGCTGACTCAACAAATTAAGCATGAATATCTTCATCATCTTCACTTCAGCAAACAAGCTCCCAAGGCAGCCTCCCATCGCTCTATTTCCCTTGCTATTGATGTAAATAAAAATTTTCCAAACCACAGAGACACAGCATATTGGCTTTGTGCTAATGAAGTAAGGCCCCTGAGGAAGGTGCTTTGTGGTCTTGAACTGCACAAGGATGTGGCATGCAAATCAAATTGAATTGAAAACTCAAATCCAACTATTCTTATTAGTTTGGCTATAAAGCGTCTGCTAGCTTATGCTGCAATTTTACAACCCCATCCCCTCTTTATGATGAGCTTAGATTCAAGTTCTGAGGAAGTCATCCTGTCTGTAAGAAAAGGGAAGATTAAAATAAGACAGAAGCAAGCATGATGAGTAAAAGATTCTTTGCCCATCAGCACAGATGATACTGCAATGTGCTCTGTCCAACTAATCTAAATATGAAAGAAAATTAACAACAAATGTGCATTTATGTTGAATCTTTTAGGTTTTCAGGACATCCGAAAGTGCTAATTTTTCTAGTTTGTTCAATGTTGTTTTACAGAGAAATTGTGAAGGCTTAATAGATTTGTTGAAATTACGAGGAGTTTGTTGGAGTAGATAGGGAAAACATTATTTCCACTGGACAGGAGAGTCAGTAACTAGAAGACATATGTTTAAAATAATTGGTAAAAGAGCTAGAGGGAGAGAAGATACTTTTATATGCGGCAAGTTGTGGAAGACACGCTGGCTTGAATCGCTACCTTCTGAGCTGTGCGATTCTATGAAATATGGCAGCCAATCTGTATTCAGTAAAGTCAACAAATAGCAATGAGATAAATGACCAGTCAGTCAATAGGAGTGGTGTTCTGCAAAGTTGAGTGAATTTCCAAAATCTCTCTGTAATTTTATGATCTCCAATATTAAACATTGGTCAGTTGCGTTCTCCAATTTCATTGGTATCAGCAGTGTGTGCTCCTCATTTCTGTCCTTAAAAATTGCAAGAACTTACATTTCCACTCCTTGTGTCCTTTCAAATGAACTGTTTGACTGTTATGGTAGAAGCAATGTGCCATGTCACCAAACTGATATACTAGGACTGACTATCATTATCAGCTATGTACAGGGTGGCATGAAGAGTTGGCAACTATAAGGAGGTATATAGAAATCCAATGCAAAACAAAATTGGCAAAGTGCAAAACAGTCTGCTCATTCACTGTTGTGGCATTTTATGCTACCACCAAAGACAAATTTATGCCCTGAATGTGGACTTCAGTAGAATTGTGATCAATTGTGAGCATCTGAGGTAATTTAAACTTACCTTATAGTATTGCCCCGATTTACTAACTGAATACCCTATAGCTGCCAAGCTTTTGATATACTGCAATTTGTAAAGACAATTAATTACATATCTTGGGATTCTCAAATCAGAGTGGGGATTTTGTTGCCAATAAATTACAGGAAATTTTAAAGAGAGCATTGTGGAAATGGAGCTAGGTGGTGTAATGTGCTAGAACAATGTCCTTTGACTTTACTTTGAATCGACCCATATCAAAACATTATTCCATTTCAGCGCATCCTCATGAAGCACGCTACTATCCTCCTCACTGTTAACTACATTTCTAAGTTTGGCATCGTTGTTAGTTTTGGGGGTTTTGAGGTATAAAACCCATTTACTTAAAATACCTAAGTTCCAAATTCTTCATTTCTAACAATGGGTCCTCAGTTGTGCCTGACCTAATGAGCTGCAAATAACTAATATTTATGAATCAAGTAGAACTTATTAAGAAAGCTGAAAGATATACTCAACAAAAGCAGTGAAGACAACATGGAAGTTTCTTATCCCTCCATTCCCAGGGTTCCTTGAGTGCTGCCAGCACAGGCGATGCCTTTCTTCTTCTGTTTCTGAAATGACATTATATCAAACTGTGTTTCAGAAGAACCTTATCACAGAAGCAATGGTAAAACTGTTCAATGATTTTCCAAATTATATCCCTAATTCTGACTGTCCCTCTTCCTTATTTGGAAATTGGTCAAATTAGCCTCTTTCATTGGCTTAGGGTGAGGGTAATCTGGTGTCATCCCACCTCTGCAACTAGAGTCATGTAGACTGAGGACAAATATCCTTGGGCCCCTGAGTTACATTCTGTTGTGAACAAATAACACATCCTCATAGATATAGAGCAGCTGTGAAAACAATGTTGCATCCTCTTATCAATAACACAATCTATTATAAATAATTCCATCAACATATTACCCAATTCCCACAAATACCAAGACAATTAAGAACAAATGTTAATATTAATTCCCACCATAATGCCTGGAAGGGAATGTCTTTCTTTTAAAATATAGGTGTTCTGTCCTTCAGGTATGGTTAATCAATTAAGGATTTAGTGATCTATAACCTAAAAATACATGTTTTTTTAAAGATATGGTGTCATACTAATTTCATGCTTCTGAGTTCAAACCTTTGTTTATTTATTCAAAACTGACTAAGAAACCCTCAATTGCATGTTGTGTAATTAAATAGTATAATTAAAACAAATACAATTCCTTGAACCCAGACTTTTTGGCATCTTTTAATCATTTATGTTCATCAAGAATAGTTTCTTACAAGTAAATGCCTTCCTGTTCCCAGCCTGCCTTAACTGTTAACTGTCTCACTAGCAGGCATTCAGATTGAACCGTTTAAAAGGTGGTCAAGATTAAATCCATAAATGTTACTTTAAACCGATATGGAACCCTAAAAATTAGTAGTAATATCAAGATCTTTCATCATCCACATGGTAACTGTGTCCTCTATCTCCCAACTCTGGGCCCAAAGAAGTGGTGTCCCTAATACCAGGCCCCGAGGGGCACCAATTTCACTCCCATGCTGCCACTGCCCCTTTAATCCAACTCAGCTCAATTTTGTTAATATTTCCATGGAAGCAGGGATTGTTTATTAACTTTTCATGACATCTACAACACATTTCTGCCTACGTTGTTCACCAAATAATTACAATGCAAGGCAATGGTTTATAGCTACCTCCACTCCATCATTCTATAATTATTGCTCATGGGGCAATCTCCCCTCTGTTTAAGAAACCAAATGAGGGTTGAGTGACTCTTCAACGTGTATTCAACTGGGGTCCCCTCTGGCCATCTAATGATCCCAGGATCCCTTCCACTAGGAAAACTAGGTGGAATGAGCCTGTAGCAAGACGTTGCACCCAGTTCCACACGAATCATTCACTCAGATTCGCAAAGGTTGTGCAGTTGCTCTGTCTGCATGCAAATAATGTGAGTTGTCAGACTGTACCACACCAGGGGGCATACGTGCCCTCCCTCCATCAGAAGTGAGCATTCATGACTATCATCAGTTTTGATGCCAATTGTTAACATTACACGTTAATACTTCAGTTAGTGCATTAGCATTTGCTGATCAAAATCAGAGTTTGTTCCTTTGGTGGGAGAGTCCAGGGTAAGGCGGCATAGCCTAAAAATTAGAGCTGGATGCTCAGGGATGATATCAGGAAGCATTTCTAAACACAAAGAATAGTGGAAATCTGGAACTTCACCCTCCCCCCGACAAGAAAAAAACCTGTTGAGGCTGAGCCGATTGAACATTTCAAGATTGATTTCTGTTGACTAAAGTATTAAGGTTTATGGAACCAAGTTGAGCAAAGGAAGTTAAGATACAGGTCATGCATAATCAAATTGAATGGCAGAATAGGCTCGAGGGACTGAATGGCCTTCTCCTGTTTCTATGTTCCAATTTTGCTGCCTCTTCATCCTTGAACGCCTCTGGGTTTTCTCATGGGGTAGCAGCCTGTTCCACAATTGTGTGCATATCTACCTGCCCAGGGGGTGTGAGGGCAGTTGACACCCTCGCTGTCTCAGCCTGGCACATCATAACACACTGCAGGTGAGGGAGTCCAATTCTTCTTATGGATTGATTTTCATGACCCTTGTAATCCAGCTCTACATTGCAAAATGTGAAGGTCACCCAGTTTGAACATTCTGAAGATAAAATAACTATTTTATGAAAGAGTCATATACTGTACCCAAGTTTGACTCAGATGTTGGTGATGTAGTAAGTTGTGTTTACATGAGCATAAAATTACTAACTGACATTGATAGGTTACATGGGTGGTCAAAATTTCAGCAGATGGGTTTTAACATAGGCGCATGTGAGGTCCTCCATTTTGAACCAAAATGGATGGATCCAAGAGCTTTTTTAATTGGTGAAGGCCTAGGAACAGTGGAGATCCAAAAAGATTTAGGGATCCATATACAACAAGAGACCTAAGCGATAAAGGGGAGGCTGGTAGTATAGAACTTGAGTATTGCTGAAAAAAGAGATATGTCAAAGCTTTTCTTTCATCTTGACTCATCAGGACATTTCGCAAGAACACCAATGTAAGGGGAAAACAACAATTTATACTGTATGCAAAGAGAGTGCTGATTGGTTGGCAAGTGGACTCTGATTGGTAGAGATGTTGCCTTGGAGAATGTACCAGTGATGTTGAATGACTGAAAGGGGAGGATGTTTTGCTACAGCTTTACTGGTTAGATCACACGTGGTGTACTGTGTTGAGTTCTGAATACCACATATTAGTCAGGATATTTTTGCCTTGGAAGGAGTGCAGTGCACCCAATGTTACCAGGACTCCAAGGATTAGGTTATGAGGAAAGACTACGTAAACTAAGCTTGTATTCCCTGGAATACAGATGATTTGATTGAGGCCTTTAGGGTTTTGAAAGGAGTTGATAAGTTAGGTAGAGAGAAACTTTTTCCACTACTGAAGGATTCTAGGACAAGGAGTCATAACATTAAAATCAGAGTCAGGCCATTCAGCAGCAAAGGGAGGAAACACTTTTTCATCAAAGGTGTGGAACTCACTCTGAAGTAATAGATGCAAGCTCAATTAATAATTTCACATCTGAAATTGATGGACTTTTGCTATCCAAGGTCTTAGGGATGTGTAGGCAATCAAATGGAGTTAGGATACAGATTAGCCATAATCTCATTGTATGGTGGAACAGGCTTGAGGGGCTGAGTGGCCTACTTCTGTTTCTATGTTCTTACATATGAGTATATGCTACAAGGCTGTTATTCTGGATACTACCATTGCTGCGGCCCATATAGCGAGAGGCATACTGCTCAGTGTAAATACCCAATACTCCGATAACAAGGATAGGATGAGTTTGTAACTCAATCTATAATGACTTTGTTCTGTTACATATTTATTCATAACTCTAATAGAGACACACACACAAGCTGTCAGTTGTGCAAATGCAGTGTGATAGTTAAGTATAAACAGCTGTCACTTTCCATGTGCTTCAGCCCTGTACAGGGTCTTGCAATAACCAATTTTTTGTCACTTTGTTATCAGTGCTGAAAATAATAAAAAGGCAAAAAGATTTCCCTGTGAAAACATTGCATTAAAATTAAACTGGAGAGTTTGCAAATGGGAAGGTTGATTTATATTACTGTGCAATGTGTGAATAAGCAGTTTAAACATTTACCAGCCAGAAGTGCTAAAATCTCTTGCGTCACAAATTCAGATATGGTTAGAGGTCGTGGTAGATGATTCTGAAATTGGCAAACTTTGCAAGATCAAAAGTTTAGGGCGTCATTTGGAAAAAAAAACCAGAAATTATATTTGTCATGTCTTTCATCACATCTTCAAGATTTTGACAACAAAGTTTTGAAGGGCAGTCACTGTTATCATGTAGTTGAAAACAACAGCCCGTTTATACACAGCAGTACACCATTCCAAATAAACAGCAAACAAGGCGAATAATCAGTCAATGTGTTCTTGATGGTATTGCTTAAGGAGGAAATATTGGACACAGCACACTCCATGTTCTTCTTCAGGTGACACCATGGATTGTAAAAACCACCTCAGCACACAGATAGTGCCATGATTTAGTATCTCATCTAAAAGAAAATACCCCAGACACTGCAGCACTCCCTTTGTAATGTACTGCAGTTTCATCCTGGATTGTGTGTTCAAGTCCTGGAGATGGGATGCAAACCCACAGCTTTCTGGCTCAGGGGTGAGTGTGCTATTGAACCAAGCTGACAGCAATTCCGGGACATTGTCTAGGGTCATTTCTGCACAGACCAAACCCGTTTTGTCTGTATGAGTTATTGCTTTGGAGGCATTGCCTTATTCTGATCTTGTCCTCAAAATTTAATATTTTGTCATCTTTAATTGTTTTGAAATGTTCAGGATAAAAGTAATATTTAATCACAATTTTTTGTAACTTCTGTAGTGAAAAGCTCAGCAGGTCTGTCAGCATCTGTGGAGAGAGAAACAGAGTCGACATTTCGAGTCAAATATGGCTTTTCTTCGGAGTTATTTTTCAGACTCTAAGCCTGCATGGAGCACTGCCCACAAGTCACATTGGACTCAGAGCATTAACTCTGTTTCTCTTTCCACAGATGCTGCAGACCTGCGGAGACTTTTGTCCACATTGTCTGATCTTATCTCAGGTTTCTAGCGTCCGCAGCATTTTGCTTTTAGTTTTCAAGCTGAGGTCCTCAGGCATTCCGGGCTGCACCGTGGGTGGGATTGGAGGACAACAGTGCCTGAGAATAGCAGCGCTGGCGGCATGCTGGCTTCCCAACGCCACTTTCGGCACTGGCCATTTTAACAGAGGTGGGTTCGTGGCTGGCAGAGCTTCTGCGCCCCCCTTCTCCAGTCCCCTCCTCCGCCTCCCCCCCACCCCCTCCACTTGTTGCGACTAGCTGATTAGGCTTCTTAATCCTTGTTAAGTCCCATTAAAGAAGACAAACTGGAATTTGGGGAGTGGGGGGCACTTTATGTGCCTGGAGGTGGGAGCCTGGTGGTGGGTCACGGTGGAGGGGGTAGTGTGGGGCAGATCTCCAGGCAAGCTTAGAAGCCCTCTGTGCCTGCGTGGGTGAGGGAACAGCCACATGCTGCCCATGGAGGGACTCCCCCAAACCCACCCCAACAGCGGTGGCCTGGCTGAAAGAACCATTCTTTAATTAAAGTTTTAAAAATATGGGTGAGATTGCACCTCTGTGTTAAAGTGCCCTCTCCTTTTTCTTACCTGCCATTACAACCTGTAGCTCTTATCAAGCTGGAAGGTTTCTGATTGGCCCTCCAGCTTGGAGAGCCTGCCCAGCATCTTTAATTGGACAGGGAATCTGACACCATGTCAAATCAAGCGGGTTGCTCTGTGAAAATCCCAATGAGCGATTGTTTCCCTCTGGGATGGGGCTTAGGACTCACAAACAATTCCGACTTCTGTTTTCCACCCCCAAAGGGAAAATTCAGCCATAAGAATTCGAAGGGGTTCGTGAAATCCAATGCTTTTGTCAATCTTACATCAAATGTCTGTAGTTTTTCTGCATTGTTGGTTATTCAGTATATCAGTTTAGTTGCTGTCATTTAAGACATGATTTCTGTAATGATGGATGTTTTCTTCGGGCAGTGTGCCTAACAATGTGTATCAGGGTTTAGGAGCTCTGACAGCGAGTCAATTTATACAAGGGGCCTTCAGATTGTTTTAATATTCTGAGTTCCTATGAGTGTGTCAGTATGTGCAAACATCTAGAGTGTATCAGTATTTCCAGGGGCTCCCATCGAGGGTGTTAGCATCTCCAAGGGTTTCCAGGAGTGTCGGTATTTGTAGAGGGCCACCCATCCAACAGAGACATTTCAAAACAACTGAATTAAACTAAAGCTTTGAACATGAAAAATTACTATATGTGATAATGACTTTCCTTAACAGTCTAATACAATAATCCTGTGAAGCAGAATGAGAGAAATTTAAATGTAGAACTTGTTGGTTTTTCACATTATCTTTTGAATAAATTGAAAACATTGTCATCTCTTACTTTTATTTCATTGCAAAAATAGGGTTGCAATCCTTGACAGCCAAACACAATTCTTGTGATAAATCTCTTAGGTAATTTCAGGACTCGTTACATATGCTTCCCCCTAATAGCCTGTGGCTGCTTCCTAGCCCATATCTCTCACCCCCATGCCATTCTGATTTAGTTCTCTACATGCCAGTAACATTTCATTCCTCACTCTGACATTACTGCAGGGATATTATAAGGTCTTGCAAGCCCTCCAGGTTTTCACTGAATGACCAACAGAATACCCCTACCACAATGAAGATCCAGTCAGTAACTATTAGCTGTCACGTATGATTGAAGAATGTCAATTTACAAAACAGTAATTTAGGCTAAAGCAGCCTCCTAAGTTATAGCTTAGTGATTTCTTTCAGATTCCCCTATGTATCCACTTGTGTCTCACAGTGACTCTGCACAGACTGTATGATTAGAGTAATTACTACCCACCCACTAAGCAATGGCCTAATCACAACACTTAAACACAACAGGTTGTACCAACTTTAAGAGTTGAGAACTACAGCTCTTGGAAGATCTGAAACTCCACAATTTTCTATGGAAACCATTATCCTACTGGGCGTGGGAGAGGATTGCACAAGAACAGTAGAATATATGAACTGAGAAATCTCCATAGACAATGTACCTATTAAGGGTTAAGGGTTTAATCTGTTGGGCAAGGTGACAAATTATAGATAGAAATGTCCAAGGTGATGTAGCTCTGTGAAAATTTTCCTAGCCCCTGTGTAAGATTGCAAAAATTAAAGACCTCAGTGTCACAATATAGACTGTCCTTATTTGCCACAGGCAACATGGTTTTGTTCATCTTGGCTTCTATCACAAAATCGTATCACAATCTAACTGCACCTTGTCAGCTTAAACAGATTTCTGTAGCAGGGGTACCCCCAAAGGCACTTGAGGTGTGTATTTGGATTGGCTGTATTGAGCACCCAATTTCATCCTGAAACAGAAACGGTATTGAAGCTAAATCTGGAACTTGCTTCCTGAACAAATGTTGAGCCTTGGGGTTAATAGAAAATTTAAAAACTGAGATTAACAAACTTTGGTTGGGCAAGAGTATTAAGCGTTGCAGAATGAAGTTGGGCAGCTGGAGTCATGGTACAGTTTAGCCATATCTAATTGAATGGTGGCCTACTCCTGTCCCTATGTTTTTATGTTTCAGCTTAAGAACTGTGCACATTGTAGTCCAAAACAAGATTTAATTGAAACCCTTTTGTTTAAATGAATAATGCCACTTTCCACAATGCATTCTGAGGTAATGGGCTCACATATCCGGAGGCAGCAGTGAGAGATAATGATGCAGAAAACTACTAATCCAAATAGCGAATGGTTACTTTGCAAATTCCTAAACTCCCTGTTGATTATTCTGATATCATCTAAGCCCATTTGAATCTGGACACGGAAATATGAAGGATAAAAGATCTGAGCAATCTGTTTGAAATTAAACTCCTCTACAGGCTTTATAAACAAACACAAGGGAAACTGGGGAATTGAACAGAATTAACTCTAATTTAGAGACATAATGAAAGTGTCAAGCACGCAGGATACAGCATGCAATTATGTAGCATTATCAGCTTGTACAGAATCTCCGCAATGTTCAAAACTCAAACAGCAAGCTATTTTAAAAGGAAACTTATGAATATTTGAAAACTTACTCCATACTCAATCTCATTCCAATTTAGGTATCCAGTATAATCCTCCATAGTGTTTTGCCAATGGTATGGAGAAAAACACAAGCTATTATAACAAGGATTGGTTTATTTTTGTTTTTTTACTAATTGGTCAAAATGACAATGTTCTATAAGTCTAGCTCAATGATATTGTGTTATATATATGTTGGTTATTTTATATATATATCAGTTTCCTTTCTTTTTCTCCGCCCTGGCCACTCCTGAAGGCTCTTAATGGGGACAGTTTCATGGTTTCCAGCAGATCTCTGGTGCCTTATCTAAACGGCTGTGCTTTGCGCCTGAATTTTCTTCTTGTGATGTTGTAGTCCGTCAAGGTTCTATCTTTATCGATCCTCTTCTTCCTCATCTACATGATTCGACATAGCATCCTGAAACCTGCTCTGAGTTTCCAACCACGTATCCTCTTCACCACCAGACTGTGTACTTACAGCTCTGTAATATCACCCATTTCCAGCCTTACCTCAGAACGTCTTCTGCTGAAACCCTCAACTGCACCTTTAGTACCACCTGAAATATTCAAATATCCTATTGCTTTCCTGATTGGTCTCCAGTTTTCCTCTCCCTGTAACCTTCAACATATCCAACAGTCAGTTGTCTTATCACACATATAGTCCCACTCGCCTGTCATCCCTGTGTTCACTGACCTCCTGGGTCATCGATACCTTAAAGTTAACATCTCCATCCTCATGTTCAAATCTCTCCATGGCTTCGGTCTTCCCTATCTCTATAACCTTCTCCAGCCCTACAAGCCTCTCGGGATTCCTTGTTCCTCCAATTCTGCCCTATTTCACAGAGAGAAAATGGCAGTGCTATAGCAGTACTCAAGTGGCTGAGCAGCATAAAGGTGATGGTTATGATGGCAGGGTGGGGTGGAGGAATGGTGGTGCCATTTTCAGAATTCAGTGATGGGAACTACATCCCAAAGGTGCAGGCCTAATTTACATGACAAAGTCAATTCCCAATGATGTCAAGAGGATGTGATCGCCATTTTAACTGGGAGCCCAAGAGCCAAAAACCTCAAACCTTGTCCATTTTTAAAGGTTCTTTGTGAGTCAGGAGGAGCACTGCTACTCCACAATGATACCTTGGGCTCCCCACCCCTCCCTCCTGATCATGGATAGTCTTGATAGCCGGCCCATCCCTAACTTACCTTGCCACAGCTTGTTTCCATGGGATTCCAGTAGCAGCCTGACCTCCTCCCCTTCTGGTGACATTATTCACATCAGCCTTGGACAGGAGTCAGTATTAGTACATGTTAATGAAGCCTGGGCATTCAATCTATCAGGTTTGGTCTTCCGGGGCTCGGTATGATGAATGCCCATCATCATGTTCTTGCATGCCCCCTCCATTGCTGCCCTCAGTTAAGCATCAGGAACTTATTTGACCATTGAGAGTCTCATTGGCAAACATACACTGAATTAACCAAACTTACTTCCATTAAGATTACTCAGGCAGTAGTCAGTGAACCCTGGATGATACATCTTCCTAGCCCATAGATACTGATATCAATACCAGCAACCTTGCTAGTTAGGCTGATGTCAACTAACACAGTATACTGAGGGCCTCAGGGAGTCAGTGGTGTAGGTTTATTCATTTACTTTCTAATGCTGATCATATGACACTGTCCCAATTTTCTGGCATCAGATGAAGCTGGAGACCAAGCTGTCTCTTGCAAACTAAATGCAAGGCAGCAGGCCACCATCAGTTGGCAAAGCTTCATACCTAACTTGCTTTCTATAAGAAATGTTTCCAAGGAGCTCGCGATACAGAAAATTGACAGCAATACAAATGTCATCATTGCTACCCATCAGCTCAATTTTGTAACCTAACTGCAATCATGTCAAATCGTTCCACACCCAGATTGCCCATTAGAAAGAGTATAACAGCAACCAGTACAAAGCCAATTATAATTTTAAAGTTTAAAATTAGGCTGGGTGACCTGACTTTAAGTTTCTGATGTTAGACCAGAATTGACTCTTTTTTTAAAAAATATTGGACATGAAGATGAAAGTGAGCTTAAAGAGTCAAACTATGAGGCTAGCCTGCATAAACATAGCTTTGAGTTTAGAAGGTTGAGTGTGATCTGATCAAGGTGATTAAAACATTAAAAGGGCTCAATAGGGTAGATTCTGTACTGAGAAACTATTTGTTCTGATAGGGGAAATCAAGTGTGAGGGACATGATGTTAAAATTAGAACTGGGTCATATAAGGAGGAAATGAGAAGGGCTGTTTAACTCAAAGTGTAGTAGAGACCTGGAATTCTCTTCCTGTAAAGACTGTGGCAATTGGAGTGTTAGATATTTGTCAGATAAGTGGATCAAGGAATATGCAGCTAAGGCAGATAAAATGGATCGGTCATGATCTAATTGAATGGCGAAGCAGGCTTAAGAGGCTGTCTGGTCTGCTCCTGTTCCTTTGTAACACTGCATCAATATTTTACATCTTCCAACAGCTTGGACAGGGGCCAGCAGTATCAGTAGGTTTACCGCTGTGCCACAAAGGTATTTCAACCCCAATTTTCTGAATGCTCTATTGCGGAAATGAATCTGAGCTGATCCATGGCATAGGCTCACTTGTTCAAAGGGTCAGCCCTGCCAAATATTCTGATTATACCTCCCACTTAATTTGAATAGACATCTGCTACATGAAAGGCTTCCCAGATTGTTTGGCCTGTTGTCTATTCGGCTGATGATCATAAAGTCCACCAAAGCAGCAGTTCTGAAAGAGCTGTGGAGAAAACCTTATTTTAACTAATTAGTGACTGCTTTAAATCAGTCACAAAGCCTCGGGTGTTAAAATCCCAGCTGCATTCGGAACATCTGTTGCCAGCCTAACTTCATGTAGATGTTGTGAGGAGTTCTGTTTGTTTTTTTTGGAGCAGCTGGCTTTGAAGACATTCAACCAAAAATAAGCAGTGCGATTTCTTCAATCCCGTGAGTGACAGGCAGCTCCTTTTTGAATTAACACGTCAGTTATTCAAATCCATAAGACGCGCTAAATGTTTGGGGAGACTGATGAATTTTAGCTGTTCAACAATCTTTTTTGGGAAGTCTAAAGAAACTAATCAGCTTCCATTGTCGGTAAGAACGTAAGAAAAAGCCACATATATAAAAAATTAATTGTACAATATGTTTAGGATTACAGATATTTATGTTGTAGGGTGACCGAATTGTGCTACTAATGATAGAGTTGATCAGCAGTCACTTCTTGGGTAGAAAAGTTATTTATAATATACTCAGCAACAACTACATGTGTGCTTTCAACTCTATCTCTACGCTGACTACTGAGGTAGCCCATGCTACTCTCCTATTGGTTGCTACAGATCATGTGATTTTCCTTAACAAATACTATTCTTAAAGGTACATTATACACTAAATAAAACCATAATTACTACATTCCTCCCCCTTTAACTCGGCTATACATGTTATATTTACAAGTACATATTTTTCAAGGAAATATATTTACACTGGGTCAGGAATTTACAAGTTCAGTCTTTCAGATGGTTTCCTGGCACGTGTGGAACGTCGCAGCTCCACAACTTCAGATCCTTTGTCTGGAATCTCCTTTTCCGGAGTTGTCTAAACATCAGGTGCTTCGGTGGGCACTTGCAGTTCTGTATCCTCAACTCTTACAGGAACATCAGACGTGTCAGTCCTGGGCTGAGTATCCTCAACAAGAAACGTAGACGTGGTCATGGTCATTGGTGGAACCAAATCTTGGTGATTTGTCTCTCTCTTCCTGAAATAGTTCACATGTTTACGGATGATCCAGCCTTCCACCTCCATGTGGTAAGATAGAGGTCCAGTCACCACATTTATTTCACCCGGTAATCACTTTGGTCCTTCCCCGAAGTTTTTCACGTATACCGGCTCTCCCACGGTAAATTTCCTCTCATGACTATGCCAGTCGTGTCTCGTATTCTGGCTTCCCTGACTCCTTTCCACTTTCCCCTCTAAATTCGGCATCATTAAGCTCAATCTAGTCCTGAGATGGCATTTCAACAATAACTGCGCAGGTGTGACACCTGTTGTTGTGTGAGGGGTAATCCTGTAATGAAAAAGAAAGCGTGCTAGCTTGGTTGCCAAGGAATCACCAGTTAGCTTTTTCATGTCTGCCTTGAATATTTGAACTGCCCTTTCGGCCAGTCCATTTGAGGGAGGGTGGGTACGGTGCAGTTTTCACATGAGTGATACCGTTGAGGCTGATAAACTGTTGAAACTCAGCACTCGTAAATGCTGTGCTGTTATCGGAAATGATTCCTTCTGGTAGTCCGTGAATGGCAAAACTCTGACGTAGTTTCTCGATTGTAGCGGCTGATGTTGGTGACTTCACCACATAGACGTCCAACCATTTTGAATGGGCATCAACAATGAGCAGAAACATTGTTCCCAGGAAAGGTCCCATGTAGTCAATGTGTAACCGCACCCAGGGTCTACTTGGCTGCTCCCATGGGTGTAACAGAGCTGTCACTGGCAACTTTTGCAGTTGCTGACATTACACACAGTGCTTTACTAAACTCTCTATTTCACCATCCATCCCAGGCCACCATAGATAGTTGTGTGCTATGGTCTTCATTCAGGAAATTCCTGGATGCGCACTGTGTAGTTCAATTAAAAGTGGCTCCCTTCCCTTTGGAGGAACTGTCACTCGTGTTCCTCACAATAAGATTCCATCCTGGCTGGTTATTTCATGTCTTCTGTTGAAGTACAGTTTTATTTTGTCAGATACAGGCTCCTGTGACTAACCATGTAGCACTTGTTCTCGTACCTGAGATAGGACTGGGGCCCGACTTGTCCAGTCTCTGATCTGTCAAGCACATACCGGCGAGGAATCTAAGAAATTTAACAGTAAAACAAGTTCCTGTGGAACTGGGACGTGCTCATCATTTTCTTGTAAAGGCAAACGACTAAGGGCATCGGTGTTTGCGATTTGATTGCCAGGCTTATGTATGAAACTGTATTTGTATGCTGCCAGAATTAAAGTCCATCAGTGTATTCTTGCTGAGACTGTGGGTGGTGTAGCCTTGTCCTCATTAAACAATCCGAGCAATGGTTTGTGATCTGAAATGATTGTGAAATGGCGGCCGTGGACATACTAATGAAATTTCTCGATGCCAAGGATGACGGACAGGCCTTCCTTTTTGATCTGTGATTATTCCTTTTCCACTGTGTTCTTGATACGTAACCTATTGGCCGTTCTGTGCCGTCGTCCACCCGATGAGAGAGCACTGCACCCACTCCGTAGGGAGATGCATCACATGTCAGCACCAATTCTTCCATCTGGTCATAATGCACTAATAGATTGGACAAGTGCAACAATTGTTTCACCTTTATGAAAGCTTCTTTCTGGGGCGTCTCCCAAGACCAATGTTGGTTCTTTTTGAGTAGAGAATGCGGGGGGCCAGCACTGTAGACAGATTGGGTAAGAACCACCCATAATAGCTGATCATTCCCAGGAATGATTTGAGCTCTGAGGCGTTCCTTGGCACAGGTGCCTCTCTTAAGACTCTCAGTTTCTCCTCAACCGAGTGGAGGCCCTGTGAATCTACCCAGTGACCCAAATAAATTACCTTGCTTGGACCGTGCACTTTTCTTTTTTCAGGCACACTCCAGCTTGCAAGAAATGTTTTAAGACTTCTTCTAAGTTTGCCAAATGCTCTTTTTCAGTGAACCCTGTCACCAATACATTGTCTAAATAGGCTATAACCTGGGGCAGCCCCTGCAGTAAACTTTCCATTGTTCTCTGAAAGATGGCACAAGCGGAGGAGACACTGAAAGGCAATCATGTACATTGGCACAATGCTTTGTGGTACTAATTGTGAAAAATTGCCAGGAGGCATTATCCAACTCTAATTGTTGCTAAGCATGACTGATGTCAAGCTTTATGTACTCTGTCCCTCCTGTCAGCTTGGCATACAGGTCTTTGATTTTTGGAATGGGGTGTCTGTCTAGCTTAGCTGCTTTTTTAACTGTGAATTTGTAGTGTCCACAAATTCGGACGCTTTGGTCGGGTTTAAGGATGGGGACTATGGGTGCTGCCCATTCTGAGAACTGAACAGGTTGTATAAGGCACAGTTTCTCTAGTCTGTTCATTTCAATGTCGACCTTTTCTCGCAGGGCGTATGGCACCGGTCTCGCCTTCATGAAGCGAGGGGTTGCTTCTGGATCCACATGAATCTTGGCCTGCAGGTTCTGGATTTTCCCCAGTTTGTCCTTGAAGACGGTTGTGTACTTTCTAAGTAGCTCTGGCAGTCCACTTGCTCTCAACTGGAAAATTTCAGCCCATTCTAACTTAATCTCCTTTAACTAATTTCACCCCAGGAGGCTTGGCCCTTCATCTGCTACCACCATCAAGAGTAGCTTTGCCGATTGGCTTCCATAATGGACAGTTACTCTGATTTTGCCTTTTACTTGAATGTTTTTACCCGTATATGGTTTTAGCTTGGCAGCTGTTTCTTCTAAACTTAATTGATGTTCACCATTATTCAAATATCCAAAGATATGTTCCCCAATTACTGTAGTGGAAGCTCCCATGTCCATTTCCATTCTAACAGACTTGCCATTAACTTTCACTGTGACAAATATTGGTTCTGTCTTTCCAACTTTCCGATTAAACAACAAGTAAATGTCTGAATTTGTTGTTTCAGGCCCTTCAACATTGTAAATTTCATTGGCCCTTCTTCTTTTGTTTACAAACCTGTTTGAATCCTCCTTGCATTGTCTCATTATATGTCCATTTCTATGACAATAGTAGCGTTCGATTTTTTTAACTGGATTGCTAAAAAACTGATTGGGCAGAATTTTGCCCTTGGCATGCAAGCTTGCCAGGGGCGGCTGGGGGCGGTAGCCTGTGATCGGCACCGCAACGCGATTTCATGCGGGGCGGACCTTAACTGGCTCGCCCAGCGTGCAATGTGAGCGGCAGCGCTCAGTGCTACCTGTGCGGGTGGGGGGGCGAGTGTGGGTGGACCGAGTGCAAAGTTTGCACATGCACACGAGTGCCCACTACATAATCTCCATGAGGCCCAGAGCTGCCTCAGGGAGATGAAGCATGTGACTCTGTCACATGAGCAGGGACATGTTTTTAATTCAAGTGTAAAATTTTTATTTGCTTTAGGAAACCTTATCCACGGGAGGGATGAGGTTTCCTAAAAAGTGCAAAGGCTGCTTGGCCTTTTTGTCTGCCCGCCAACCGTTAGGTTGGACGGGCAGCATAAATTTGAATGCAACTACCTTTTTAATGACCTTAACAGGCTTTTAATTGTCGGAGGGCGCTCTGCCGACTCCAGCGCGCGCCCGCCGATTGAAATATCGTGGGGCTGCGTGATGACGTCGGGACTCTTGCCCATGTCATCGGGCGCCATTTTACACTCGGCCAGGTCGGGCGTGCGCCAACCCGCCGTGCTCAATACTCTGCCCATTACTTTCACCTCTATTAAAATTATTCTTTGATTTCACTGCCAAGTTATTTTTCTTTATTCCTCGGCTAGTGGGGGCTGTTTCCCACTTCTTGGCAGAGTCTCGCTTTTTCGTGCCTCTTTCAGTTGAGGTTTCCCGCCCGATGTGGAGGACGGCGCCATTTTGCACACCCTGTATTGCTTTTGAATCTCTTACTGCGCTTTCCATGGCCAGCGCTATCTCTAGCACCTTCTTGAAATCCAGGTTCATTTCAGACAATAATCTTTTCTGAATAGAGTCCTCTTGCACACCACACGCTAAATGAACTCTGAGCCAGAGTCGCACCGAACTCACAATGTTCTGTTAGCTGCTTTAAATGTGCCATGTAGCATGCAATTGTCTTTGCCGGGGCTCTGTTTCGTGAATTAAACCTGAACCCCTCTGCATTGTGACTGAGGGCTTGGGTTGACAGTGACTCTTCATGAGGTCCACCAATTCATCAAAATTCTTTGAATCTGGAGCACTGGGTGCCATCAAACTTTGAATCAAACCGTAGGTTTTGCTCCCACAAGCACTCAAGAGGATCATTCACCTCTTCTCTTCCCCCATAATCTCATTCGCTTGAAAAAAGAACGTGAGGCATCCTATGTATTGAGATCAATTGTCTGTGGCTGGTTCAAAAGGATCAATTCTCCCAAATTGTGTAATTTTGAGAGAGGATAACTTCTTCAATTCTAACGGAGGTTGCTACTTATAATCACTCGGCGAGGTACAGTGCTGATTTCTTTTTAACTTGATTTTCTCTGTTCAATCCTGTTTTCTCCTCATCGCCAGTTTGTTGTAGAGTGGCCGAGTTGTCCTTTTAGTGATAGAGTTGATCTGCAGACACTTCTTGGGTGAAAACTTTAAGTTTATTTACAATATACTCAGCAGCAACTGCATGTGTGCTTTCAACTCCAACTCTATCTCTACATTGACTGCTGAGGTAGCCCGCGCTGTTCTCCTATTGGTTACTACAGATCATGTGATCTTCCTTAACGAGTATCATTCTTAAAGGTACATTGCACACTAAATAAAACCATAATTACTACTATTTAGGAGTTAGCATATTCTGATAGCTACGGGAAATATATCTTGTGTTACAGACATTTAATTGCATGTTAGTATTTCTCAATAAATGTGTTTAGCAGTTAAAATCTAAAGTAGATCTGTTGTTGCGATGTCTCTTTTGAAGGTGTGGAAAAACATGGGGCGGAATTTTCGCTTCTGGGGCCAAGTCCTGTGATGGGGACGGGAATGGGCAGAGTTTCCCATCGTGGAGGCCACTGGGAATGTTGTGCCATATTGTGCGATGCTGACCTGGTTAATTATGGAGTTGGGGTTTCCCAACGTTTTTCGTGGCTGGACAGGCTGGATGGCTAACCCCGCCATCATATTTGGGCCCCGTATTTAAAAGGCCCCTGGACACCAACTGACCCAGTGTTGAAGATGGAAGGTGGACCTCCTGGAAGATCCTGAGGATAGAAGATGAACCTTCTGGAAGATTAAAAAATTTTTTTAAATTTCAAAAGCTTTGATATTCTGGTTGGCTACATTGAGAGATCTGATTATATACATGTTTAAAACAACAGAACGGATTCTGTTATCCACTCATTTATTGGAGGATCAAGCCATTTAAAGCCTCTGTTAAAGTAGTCAACAGAAGAATTTCAAATGCTACATATAATTCCATATGTTAATGAGATAAGATAAGAGATAAGACATAGGAGCAGAAATTAGGCCAATCGGCCCATCGAGTCTGCTTCGCCATTCAACCACGGCTGATAAGTTTCTCAACCCCTTTCTCCCGCCTTCTCCCCATAACCCTTGATCCCCCTTACCAATCAAGAACCTATCTATCTCGGTCTTAAATACACTCAATGATCTGGCCTCCACAGCCTTCTCTGGCTAAAGAAGTTTCTCCTCATCTCTGTTCTAAAAGGTCTTCCCTTTACTCTGAGGCTGTGCCCTCGGGTCCTAGTCTCTCCTACTAATGGAAACATCTTCCCCACGTCCACTCTATCCAGGCCTTTCAGTATTCTGTAAGTTTCAATCAGATCCCCCCTCATCCTTCTAAACTCCATCGAGTATAGACCCAGAGTCCTCAAATGTTCCTCATATGTTAAGCCTTTCATTCCTGGGATCATTCTCATGAACCTCCTCTGGACCCTCTCCAGGGCCAGCACATTCTTCCTGAGATACGGGGCCCAAAATTGCTCACAATATTCTAAATGTGGTCTGATCAGAGCCTTATAAAGCCTCAGAAGCACATCCCTGCTTTTATATTCTAGTCCTCTCGAAATAAATGCCAACATTGTATTTGCCTTCCTAACTACCGACTCAACCTGCAAGTTAACCTTAAGAGAATCCTGGAGTAGGACTCCCAAGTCCCTTTGCACTCCAGATTTCTGAATTCTCTCCTCATTTAGAAAATAGTCCATGCCTCTATTCTTCCTATCAAGGTGCATGACCTCACACTTCCCCACATTGTATTCCATCTGCCACTTCTTTGCCCATTCTCCTAACCTGTCCAAACCCTTCTGCAGCCTCCCCACCTCCTCAATACTACCTGTCCCTCCACCTATCTTTGTATCATCTGCAAACTTAGCCAGGATGCCCTCAGTTCCTTCATCTAGATCATTAATGTATAAAGTGAAAAGTTGTGGTCCCAACACTGACCCCTGCGGAACTCCATTAGTCACCGGCCGCCATCCTGAGAAGGACCCCCTTATCCTCACTCTCTGCCTCCTGCCAGACAGCCAATCTTCTATCCATGCTAGTACCTTGCCTCTAACACCATGGGCTCTTATCTTACTGAGCAGCCTCCTGTGCAGCACCTTGTCATCTTGCCTTCTGGAAGTCCAAGTAGATAACATCCATTGGCTCTCCTTTGTCTAACCTACTCGTTACCTCCTCAAAGAATTCTAACAGATTTGTCAGGCATGACCTCCCCTTGATGAAACCATGCTGACTTTGCCCGATTTTACCATGCACTTCCAAGTATTCTGAAATCTCATCCTTAATAATGGACTCTAAAATCTTACCAACGACCGAGGTCAGGCTAATCGGCCTGTAATTTCCCGTCTTTTGCCTCACTCCCTTCTTAAACATTAGCGATTTTCCAGTCCTCTGGGACCCTCCCTGACTCCAGTGATTCCTGAAAGATCACCACTAATGCCTCCGCTATCTCTTCAGCTATCTCCTTCAGAACTCTGGGGTGTAATCCATCTGGTCCAGGTGATTTATCCACCTTCGGACCTTTCAGTTTTCCTAGCACCTTCTCCTTGGTAATGGCCACCATACTCACCTCTGCCCCCTGACTCTCTTGAACTTTGGGGATGTCACTCGTGTCTTCCACTGTGAAGGCTGACGCAAAGTACCTATTCAGTTCCTCCGCCATTTCTTTGTTCCCCACTACTACTTCTCCAGTGTCATTTTCCAGCGGCCCAATGTCCACTTTTGCCACTGCCTTACCTTTTATACATCTAAAAAAACTCTTGCAATTTTCTTTTATATTACTGGCTAGTTAACCCTCATATTTAATCTTCTCCCTCCTTATTTCTTTTTTAGTTGTCCTCTGTTGGTCTTTGTAGGCTTCCCAATCCCCTGGTTTCCCACTGTTCTTCACCGCATTGTATGCTTTCTCTTTAGCTTTTATGCTGTCCCTGACTTCCCTTGTCAGCCATGGTTGCCTCGTCCTCCCTTTAGTATGCTTCTTCTTCCTAGGGATGAATTTTTGCTGTGTCTCCCAAATTACTCCCAGAAACTCCTGCCATTGCTGTTCCACTGTCTTTCCTGCTAGGCTCATCTCCCAGTCAATTCTGGCCAGCTCCTCCCTCATGCCTCTGTAGTTGCCTTTATTCAACTGTAATACCGTTACATCTGATTCTAGCTTTTTCCTCTCAAACTGCAGGGTGAATTCTATCATATTATGGTCACTTCCTCCTAAGGGTTCCTTCACCTTAAGCTCCCTTATCAAATCGGCCTCATTACACATCACTAAATCTAGAATTGCCTGTTCCCTAGTGGGCTCCACCACTAGCTGCTCCAAAAAGCCATCTCGTAGACATTCCACAAATTCCTTTTCTTGGGATCTACTACCAACCTGATTTACCCAGTCTACCTGCATATTGAAAACCCCCATGATCACTGTAACCTTGCCTTTCTTACACACCTTTTCTATCTCCTGGTGTATCTTGTGCCCCACATCCTGACTACTGTTTGGAGGCCTGTACATAACTCCCATTATGGTTTTTTTACCTTTGCGGTTCCTCAACTCAACCCACACAGATTCTACATCATCTGACCCTACATCATTTCTTGCTATCGATTTAATTTCATTTCTTACTAACAAAGCAACCCCACCCCCTCTGCCAACCTGCCTATCTTTTCAATAGGATGTATATCCTTGGATATTTAGCTCCCAGTCCTGATCCTCTTGCAGCCATGTCTCCGTAATGCCCACCACATCATACTTGCCAATTTCAATCTGCGCCACAAACTCATTTACCTTATTTCGTATACTGCGTGCATTCAGAAACAACACCTTCAGTCCTGTATTTCCCATCCCCTTTCTCATTGTCATCCCTTTATCTGATGTGCTTGAAGTTAGATTCCTAGCCCTTTCCAAACACTCTGTCCTATTTTGTGTTTTGGAGAATTTAATAGCCTCTCCTGGGCTCTCCTTTCTTTTCAGTTTTTTCATAATTTTCCATGAAGTTGAATCCACCCCCCCACACGCTAACCTGCTGCTTTGTTTCCCATTAGTCATACAACTGCTGCTTTGTTTCCCATGTAATATTACTCAGTGCGATTTCACTCCAAAATATAAAATAATAAACTGAATAGTGAGAAGTGGGATCAACTCCTGAGTAACCCATTTAATTTAGATTGGTGCTATAATAGGCTGCATCTCCTTGATATTCTGCAGGAGCTTTTCAGATCAGATTGATGTCAAATGGTGTGGCCCAGAGGGTTGAGAAAGAGTTACAGATTTAAGAGTTAGGGGAGGTAGTGGCATAATGGTATTGTCACTAGATGAGATTTCTAGAGATGCTCTGGGGACCTGTGTTTGAATTTCACCACGGCAGATAGTGAAATTTGAATTCGATGAAAAATCTGGAATTAAAACCTAATGATGACCATAAAACGATTGCTGATTTGTCATGAAAACCCATTCTGGTTCACTAACATCCTGTAGGCCTGGTCTGGCCTACATGTGACTCCAGACCCACAGCAATGTGGTTGACTCTTAAATGCCCTCTGAACAAGGGCAGCTAGGGATGGATAATAAATGCTAGCAGTGCCCACATCCCATGAACAAATTAAAAATAAACAATAAGATCATAAGAAATAGGAGCGGGAGTGGACCTTCAGGCCTGCAATAAGATCATGGCTGATCCTTAACTCCACTTTTTGACTGACTCCATAACCCTTGACTCCCTCGAAGATCAAATAGCTTCCATGAATCAATCATAGAATATATAGCACAGAAACAGGTAACTTGGTACAATCAGTCCATGCCAGCATTTATGCTCCACTTGACCCTCCTTCCATCCTTCCTCATCTAATTACCAATATAACCCTCTATTCCCTTTCTCCTTCATTTACAGCCATACTATTCCCTGTGGTAGCGAGTTCCACACTCTCACCATTCTCCAGGTAGAGGTTTCTTCTGAATTCCCTATTTGATTTCTTGGTGACCATTTTTTTCCAGCAAACATCAGCAAATACGATGTTACATATTTTGAGTGTTTAAGGGTTCATCACACAGTTATTAGAATGACACTCATGTGAGCTGACTTTCTAAGCCCCTTCAATTGATACTACATAGAAATTACAGCACAGAATCGGGCCATTTGATCCAATTGGTCTATGCTGGTGTTTACACCCCTCACGAGCTTCCTTCCACTGATATGGTTGGCACTGGGCAACCAACTTGAAGCAGAAGCAGCAATCCTGGCATCTAAGCAGTAGCTTCAAGTTTGCCTCGTGAAGCTGGGCTTTTAGTCTACAGAAATTATGATGATTATTCATGTTACGGCAGAATGCAATGCAGATAATGTTTACTAACAACAACTTATATTTATATAGTGCCTTTAACATAATAAAATGTCCCAAAGCACTTCACAGGAGCATTATCAAACATGACACCGAGCCATATAAGGAGATATTAGGTCAGATGACCAAAAGCTTGGTTACAGAGTTAGGTTTTAAGGGATGTCTTAAAGGATGAAAGTGAAGTAGAGAAGCAGAGAGGTATATGGAGGGTATTCCAGAGCTTGGGGCCTAGGCAACTGAAGGTGTGGCCACCAAAGTTGGAGCGAATAAATTTGGGAATGCTCAAGAGGCCAGAATTAGAGGAGCACAAATATCTTGGAGGGTTGTAGGAGATGGAGGAGATTACAGAGGTAGGCAGAGGTGAGGCCTTGGAGGGATTTAAAAACAAGGATGAGAATTTTAAAATCAAGATGTTGCTTGACTGGGAGCCAATGAAGGTCAGTGAGCACAGGGGTGATAGGGGAATGGGGTTTACTGCGTGTTAAGACACGGGCAGCAGAATTGTGGACGACCTCAAGTTTTAGGAGGGTTGAATATGGGAGATCAGAATATAGTAATTTAGAGGAACTTGCTTCCAGCTACATGGTGAAAATGAAAGTATTTGATCTATTGGGGAAGGGATTATATGGATAATCAGCTTGGGGGTGAGGGAATGAGTCCCTTTTAATCATAGCTGAGTAAACATCTTCTTTCTTGGGGCAATAGAGTTTTAATATCTCCACACTTCACTTCTGGGAAAGCAAGCGTAAGCAGCATTCAAGCTTTATTTACATTAATTATAGTCTTCACTATGAACGGATTTAACGTATCCCCTTTAAACATTTAAATAATATACTCAGTGAAGGAACACCAGATTTTAATTTGACTTGCGGATGTTGTTAATCATGATGGAATAGATTCTGTATCCCATCATTTCTTGCCTCCAACCACCACCACCCCTCCACCCCATACCCTAAATACAATAATACTTCAAACCTATTTATAACGTGTGCTTCTGAATTAATTTTAATAGATAAATATTAAATCATGCATGTACTTATAGCTTTAATTTATGCAATAGAATATATATATTCTGATGTTATATTCTCTGTTCCTTTTAAGTATTTTTAGTTTTATATACACATATATATATATAGATATATATAGAAAGTTAAATATATAAAACTTTTATAGTTTGGTGAATTTTAGGGTGAAGAAAGTCATCCAATGTTAGCATCAGGATGGGGTAGACATAGAGATGATGTCATCGAGACCGAAACTTGTGATCATGATGTCACTAAAAACCTAATAAGGAATTCAGGAGAAACCTCTTTATCCAGGGAGTTGTAAGATTGTGGAACACGCTATCTCAGAGCGGTTGTAGCAAATAGCATGAATGCCTTTGAAAGGAAGTCAGTTAAGTATGTGAGTTAGGAAGATGTGCTGATTGGATTAGATGAAGCAGGATGGGAGGAAGTTCATGTGGACCACAAACACCGGTGTAACTAGTTGAGTCAAATGATTTGCTTCTATGCTGCAAATTCTATATAATCGAACATGCTGGGGCCGCACATAGACCTGACAATTCCAGAGTTGCTTTACCAAGCTGGGATTTCTTAAATTCGTTTAATCTAGGGGCCCTTACATCCAACAAAGAAGACATTGATTGCATCAGTATGTGCTAGATTCAATTCAAGGCTCTATAGGGGATATGTGAGTGTCTACTTTAATGTGCTATCTGCCCACCCCTCCCACCAAAAAATAAATAATTTTGTACATTGCTCTGTATGCAATGAGCTACAACTTGATGTCTGGCAATTAATTTTCTTTAAATTTGAACCTATTCTTTTCTTTCATAGCGAGGCTTTATTTTTCTATTGCCCTCCAATTTTTCACCGCTTCATAAATGATGTATACCTTTTATGGTCAGCCAACAGACAGCATTATGAGGATTAGGCTCCCACTAATATCAACAAAAGTTACTGTCTTTGAACACTGCAAATGGTTTGACAAGTAGGTATAATCATTCTGTGATCATGCCAGGAATGAAACAGAAGTCAGGCAAGGAGGGCTGTTGCAGACCCTTACCTTGCCCATTATCAACAGTTTATTAAATCTCTTACAGCAATGGACTGTCACTGAGACTTGGGAGGAGCAAGTCAGTGTCACTCCCCTCCATTGAGCTATCATCAAGTGAATAGGTTGCTTTTCCTTATACTTTGGCCAACAGGATCACCTGCTCACCCTCAGCAGTATTGGCAGTCCATCTACCTTGTCTCTTCTAACTAATCATCTTCTACAGCTTCTTCCTTAAGGTCTTAATCATCTCTTCCATTCTTATCCTTCTATCCAGCTCTATCCATCCATATGTAAATAAGCTGGCCCAATGTGTAAATGAGCTGACCTCAGGAAAAGCAATCATTCGGGGACATGGAACTTATCCATTGTAGTTCAGCTAATGCAGAGGTTGCATGGAAAACAAAACAAAATGTAGGTTCGAGCTACAAACTTAGCACATCAATGACCAGGTCAGCTTGATCTCAAATTCTAAATTTACACAACTGTATCAAACATTTATTCAACTCTTATTAATGCAACTGGCTTCAGGAGCCAATTATTTGCATGCATGGAAAAGGTTTTAAAGTCTAAATGACTTTGGGTTTATGACCTTGGAGCAATAAAGTGACTTGCACAACATTTCAGAATGCTGGCATTAAGTGTAGAATAGCAGAGAAACCTTTAGGAAATAGACTGGTAATTTTCAGCAGCTTTCTAAAATTTTAATTGTTGCCTTCGCATTCTTAATTTCAAAAAATGTCTCGCGTTATCTAATGGGCATGGACGGTTCACACAAAATCTTATTTCAAAAGTATATACATTTTAGTTTTTGCATGAGCCAGTCAGTTTATGCAGAAGATAGTTCAGTCTCAGATGAGGGCAATTCCTGTTTGATTTCTCATTACGTGTTTGTTGATGGTAGGGGTGCTACAATTGGTTTCAGCACCTTAGACTAGAGAGAGTAAAATTCACTAACATACCTACTGCACCCCACTGTCCAAAAACTCCTGTAGCAAGTTAAGAGTAGATATTGAATGCAAAGAAGACTGGGCCATTTAATAGCAATATCAGAATTTCCTGATCTAATCCTCAGGTTTAGGGACCTAAAGTAAAATAATTAGGGGAAAGTTCCAAATCAGCATTTAAATTCATTTTCTTCCTCTCCATTTCCTCCCCTTTCACCTGACCCGCAATTTTTATGGGTGCCAGTTGCCAACCATCATACCTTTTTTTTTCTTGAGATGTGGGCATCACAGGCAATGCCAGCATCTGTTGCCCATCCCTAATTGCCCTTGAAGTTGGTTGTTAGCTGCCTTCTTGAATCACCACAGTCCATGTGGGGCAGGTACACCAACAGTGCTGCTGGGGAGTTCCAGGATTTTGTCCATGAAGGAACAATGGCGATATATTTGACATGGTATGTGACTTGGAGGATATTGCAGGTGGTAAGTTACAGCAGTGCAACATGCAGATGGCGCATACTGCTGCTGCTGTGCAGTCGTGGTGGAAGAAATGAACATTGTAGTAGTGGATGGAGTGCTGAACAAGCCAGCTGCATTGGATTATGCTGAGAATCTTGAGTGTTATTGGAGCTGCACTCACCCAAGAAAGTGTTGCAAATTCCATCACATTCTTGACTTGTAGCTTGTAGATGATGGAAAGACTTTGGGGAGTCATAAGGTGAATTATGTGCCATTAAATATAGTTTCTGACCTGCTCTTGTAGCCCAAGTATTTATATGGCTAATCCAGTTGAGTTTCTGGTCAATGCTGACTTGTAGGATGCTCTGTGGTGTGGAATTTGATGATGGTCATTGAATATCAAGGGGAAGTGGTTAATTTTCTCCTGTTGGGGATGGTCATTGCATGGCAGAGATTTTGCTTGCCAATTATCAGCCCAAGCTTGAGTGTCATCCAGATCTTGCTGCATAGAGACATGGATTGCTTCAGTATCAGAAGTTGTGCATGGTACTAAATGTTGTGTAGTCATCAGCAAACATCCCCACTTCCGACCTTATAGAGGAAAGGTCATTGATGAAGCAGCTGAAGATGGCTGGGCCTAGGATACTGCCCTGAGTAACTCTTGCAGCATTGTCCTGGCACTGAGGTGTTTGGCCTCCGACAACCATCTTTGTCTGAGGTATAACTCTAGCCAGGGGATTTTTACGATTCAATTTTGCCAGGGATCCTTGATGCCTCAGTCAAATGCTGCCTTGGTGTCAAGGGACAGTCACTCCATCGCACCTCTAGACTTCAGCTCTTCTGTCCATTTTGGACCAAGGCTGTAATGAGGTCTGGAGCTGAATGCTCAGTTTGGGTTCCACTATGACCATTAATGAGAAGGTTATAAGTTTATTACTGAGTAACTGCCACTTGATATCACTGCTGACAAAATCTTCAAACACTTTGCTCATGAATGCCAGGTGATAATTGGCCAGTTTGGTTTTATCCCACTATATGTAGACATATATGAGCAAATTTCCATTGTTGAGTAGATGCTAGTGTTGTAGCTGTACAGGAACAGCTTGGCTAGCGGCATGGCTAGTTCTGGAGTGGCAATGGGTGGGGGAGGTGGAGAGAAAGAGGTATCCATGATGTTCTTAATTCATCTGACATTTGTTCTTACATTGCAAGATCACGTTTTAGGTATAATGAAAGGGAAGTTCAAGAGCTAGCCTCTAGTGTTGAACACTTGGGGTAATTGATATATTATACCTGTGTACTACTTTCGATTTCCATATTTAGACTCAAAAATGTATTTCTGTAAAAAGTTAAACTTTTAAAGAACAAATAAAGCTACTTAATGTAATGTGATTGCAGAATGTTTATTTCCAAACAATATAAAACACTAACAAACAATCCATTTGGAGTGTCAAAGGCAATATGATCAGCAATTTCATACCATAAAGTGCATTTTAATCTAAATTGCCAGCTTTTTGTATTGGTAATCCGTACACTAATGTACTGAATTACAGTTCTATTGAAAAAGTTTTAAATATGGTACAGCTTTATAAGTGATTTGATTTTTATATTTGTTGGTGTGAAATATGAACCCCAAATAACTAGCTGATTAATCACAACAGATTATTTTCAGCTCCAGTGCTACACAATTATTTGTTTTAACAAAAAATATCTGGAAAAAAAACAAAATGAATACTGCCACACTGCTAGCACTACAATTCAGTAAGGCTCTTGCTCGCTTAATGAAGTGATTAACTTCACATTTTATATATTGGTTAACTTATCTCCAATGCATCGTTGCTTGAAACTTTTTTTAAAATGCACTATTTTCTGATATGCTATCTTTTGAAACTAAAATCAGTGTATCAATGAAGCATTTGCAGTATTGCATTTATAAAGTAGGTAGATACACTCGGTTCAATGTTTGCAGTATAGGTTTGCGAACAGACAAATATCAGTTTACAGCACCTGGCACTAAATGGATTTCAAATGAAGTCCTAGTGACAATCTTACCTTCAGTTTTGTAATGATAACATTTTCTATTAAAGGAATCAATTGTCACTATCAACTTTTTCATTAAGTTTGGGGTTGTCCGTGGCACAAAATTCTCAAAAGGAGGCAGGTAATCCCCATGCAACCAGACTGCAGGAGAGATGTGATTAATGGAATTAAGTTTCCTCCGGACCATGGGGTGCTTCATTTCTCCAGTGTCAGTATAAAGTCTTTGTGGGCACAGAGATTCAGGAGTCATCAAATGTTTAAACTCCGTTTTCGTGAAATTTGCCTACATCTCTTGTTTTTGATGTGAACAGATATCAACATTTTAATTTAATAAGGCAACAGCACTGGTGACTTTTTCCAAACTCCAGATCAACAAAAAGTTCAATGAAAAAGCAAACATCAAGTGCAAGTGAGATCGAGTTACCTTGGGCTTCTGGGGCAACATTGCTACAGTTCGCTGCCATCAGTTTGGGCACACTTTGTTCTTCCTGTGTGCTTATTCCAGAAGAAAATAACATACCTAAGTGAACTGTTGCATTCATGTACTTGGGTTCCTTGGCACAGAATCTTGAATTCGGTACATAGCATTAAACTTAGAACATGACGCAAACTTAAACCGATAAGGAAAATTACTTTCCAAAAAGCATGAGAAAACGTGATCATTTACAACAGTTTTAAGTTATCCAGCATTTCCATTTTAAACAAATCTAAAATCTAATGTTGGTATACTATTGTATAAGATAAATGCAGCTAGTACATGGTTTATCTGAAACAATCTTAAAGTAAACTTGGGAACCTTCATTTCTTTTTAATAATTGCATTCACATTGACTAAACTCATCAGGCTGGCAAACAGTCAATACCAATTGTTTAGTAAATGACATTTTTTTGATTGTAAAGGTACATTCAATAGTTGTCACCACTGCATTTAAAAGGGTAATGAACGACCTCTGTCCGCCCCAGAGCCCAAAATCACTGGATGGTCCAATATTTTCTTACAATTCATCATCTAGCACATTGAGGAACTACCAGAAAAAAAATTTTGCTCCATAACATGTGGCAAGCATTTACAGATATCAAAGTGCATTTTGACATGGACGTTTGTTTATGGAAAGGGCTTCAGAACTCTACCCAAATATTTCCAGGGTGAACAGTGGATTAACCATTTTGAGTCATTTCAGTTAGTAGCACCAAGATATATTACAGATTGGCTTCAAATTGCACAATTATTCATGATTCATTAAGATGGTCATCGTTAGGCAGGTTTTTTTCCAAGATGAAAATTAGTTTCTTATATACAAACATTATCAAATTGTTTTTAAAAAACGGCAGTTATAATGAACAAAAATTGGTCAGCTTGACACCTCCAACATGTGAATTATTGGCAACTTGAAAACAAGATTTTTTTAAAAATCAGAGACTTTGGTTTACAAAGGTCTTGTGTGGATCGAGAAGCTTGTTCGGTTACTGCCTGTCTTTGTCTGGGGAGTGCAGATACAGGGACAGACTGATGATGGCCACTAACAACGTAACCAAGGCAGTTAATAGTTGCTGGAACCAGACACAACGGTTGATCTGCTCTTCGAGTCGTCTACTGGATGCCATTAATTTGGTTACCTGTTAAAAACAAAAATGCAATATTAAAGGCAAAACATTAATGATTTATCATAGTTTGGTTACTATGATTTAAATGCAAAAATCAGTAATGAAGTCACACATTGTGGTCATTCATCAGTATATGGAGTTACAAAAAGGTAGCTAACCTTTAAATATAATCAACCAACTACAGAACTATTGGGCTGAGGTGAAAAAAATATTAGCAATATACTGCTTCCACTAGCAAAGTCCGAACATTTTAACAAGACAATTATAATACACTACATTGCATTGTAGCCTATAGAATAGACTATTCTACACGAGGAATGTGTGGCTCATGAAAAACATGAAACTAGTTTGCCGGGCCTAAACTTAGCTTCTAATGCCTTGAGGATACTGCACTGACCAGCCCTTTTTTGGCAATTATTGGCTACCTAATTCAGTCGTGTTGGAAAAGTATATATAAAAGCTAGAGCGGAGATAGTTGGTGCTTTCCTAAGGTAGAAGCTAAAATACATTGTTTGAGTAGAAAGACATTTACCCCGCAGTTGGCTGTGGGAGTGCTTGAAGGCAATACTAAAAGAAAGGCAAACAAAACCCCTCATTTTTAAGAGGAGTCTCTCTTGCTCCCTGTAAAACAGTTTACATTTAAAAGCACTGTGTAAATGTAAAGAATAATCTCAAGGCATGTCAAAAAAAGGCACAAAGAAAATATGCTGAGCCAGAAGGGGAATTTAATGTAGTTCTGAGGGCTTGGTCAGAGATGGGTTTCAAGCAACAGTATATACATATATATGGGATAACTTGTGACCACTATATTGTATTTAAGACTTGAAATCTATTTTTCCCTTTTATGTTCCTACTGTACAGAGAATCTAGGCTGCACTGGCAGCAGGTGGGGAGAAAAAAAAGATACTGGTGCTTCTTTGGTTTAAGATGAGGAAATAGCCGAGTTATAAAATATTTACTGTGTGTGTCTTAGCTTCTGAAAACAATGTGACATTTATGCTTAACAGGATTAGTATTTAAGTAAAAGTAGTATAACACATCTGATGGTGTTCATCAAGTTTAATGGGTTTAGGACTGCAGAACCCGATTTAATCTATCCTATAGTGTTTGAGGAAAGGGAGAGTAGCTCACTTTAAAAAGTGAAAATCACAGGAACTACCAGGCCAGTGAATTTAAGTTCAGTTGAATGAAAGACATTTTTTGAAGGATGTATTATAAAAATACTGTAAACAAACACTCAAGAGCACCACATCATTGGAGATAGCGAATGTGGCATTAACAGGCACAGGCCACATCCGATCACCATCTTCCACCCCCCTCAAAAAACCCACCCTTGCCCCTCTGGCCATGCAAACCATACTTTGCTTTTTAAAATTCTGATTCTGTTGTCATCTTCCAAATCCATGCTCATTTTTCCCCACAATTGCATGTCTCAATACTTTCAATCAGGTGCAGAGCTGCCAAGCATTGAAACAGTCCTTAAAGTCACCAATTGCATTCTATGTGACTGAGGCCTTGGTAATCTATCCCTCTCCATCTTTTGCAACCCATCTCCAGTCTTTGGCACAATTGACCACAACATTCTCCTCCAACGCCTCGTGTCATCCAGCTGGGTGGGACTATGCTTACCTGGTTCCATTTCTAGCCATCAATTCGTAGCCAAAGAATGATCTGCAATGGCTCTTCCTGCTCCCACAGCATTACCTCAGAGTCTCCCAAGGATCCATCCTTAGATCCTTATTTTTTATCTGCATGATGTTGCCGATCAGCAACATCATGCAAAAGCATGTCACTTTTCACATGTATGTTGACGACATCCAATTCTACCTCACGACCCGTCCACTGCCTCTGATTTGTCACGTATAGAGTTGCAGCTTGCACCTTCTGTAAACTTGAGATCATCCAAAAATCTCTGCTGCCTTCATCTTAACTTGCATCAACTCCTTTTCACCCATCAACCCTATGCTCACTAATCTCCACTGGTTCAATAACAACTTGACTATAAAATTTTCACCCTCGTTCAAATCTCTCCATGGTCTCGCCCATCTCAATCTCTGAACTCCTCCAGCTGTACAATCCTCCAAGAACTGAGAGCTCCTCCAATTCTGACCTCTTGCTCATCCCAGATTTTAATCACTCCACCGGTGCTTTGGCTGCCTAGGCCCTAAGCTCAAACTCCTTCCTCATTTTTCTCTGCCAAATAAATGCAAGTAGTTGTTGCCTAAAAATCTTTTGATTAAGTTCTGCACATACAGCTATTAGAAAAGAACATGCTATTATTGGGAAAACAGTGAAATTGATTGGAAGTTGACTGAATTATGCAAGTAGAGCTGTTGTGACAAAATTGAAGCTTTTTTTTTCCGGTTTTATAGTCACAAGACATGAGCCCTGAAATTCCATTATCCAAGATATGAAAGAAAAACATATTCTGGGTAGGATCTGAATCAATTCCTGTCCCCTTTCCGCCTACCCATATATATGACATACAAATGAGGGAATTACACCATTTTCTTCATAGTTACTTGTGGCACAGGAGAAGCCCACACATTCCCAGTACCCAGCATTGTCAAGGACCAGAGGGGATAAGGCCAATTTTGGCAATGCATTCACCATTAAAAGCAAAATCACATCCCTGCTGTTGCACTTTACTGAAATCATAAAAACAAAATTGAACTATTTTACAAGCAAAAGTTAAGCAATGACTTAAAACCCTAAATGATCTTTGCACTATTATCTCAGCCTCTAAACTTTCTGTAATGATAGTGAAAATAACCGGATCTGCATGTGATCTAATGGCTTGATTTAGGCTCAGTTCGATTTCTTTGGGTGTATACTTTGGATTTACTGTTAGAAATTAGAAATAGGGTTTATGTAGTAAAAGAATGGGTTAGTGTTGCAAGTTCATCTTTTTTAACCGGGAATTGTTTAAGGTTTCATTTCCATGAAAACCAGGCTAGAGAGATCATTATTCTTTGATAAGGTTAGTTAGTTTGAACAAAGGGCCATTGTTGGACCAATGTATGAAGAGATAACAGTAACACAGGTAGAGTGCCTCAAATTCAGCAACCTTGGGGTCGAGTCCATGCTGGATTTCAAAACACACCGGTTTTTGGAAAAAAAAACAGAACCCCTTATTTTAGTGAACGGGGGACACAATAGAGAGATCTGTCTGCGTTCTGTGGGGGGGGGGGGGGTCAAGGGGGTCAAGATTCATAGAAACATAGACAGTAGGGGTAGGAGTAGGTTATTGGGTCCTTTGAGCCTGCTCTGCCATTCAATATGATCATGGCTGATCCTCTATCTCAACGCCATACTCCCGCTCTCTCTCCATACCCCTTGACACCTTTAGAGTCCAAATTTGCTAAGCCACTCTGAGGGCGGGAAACGTCTGATTTAGCAACTCCCCAGGCTTTTCCAAGCTGGGTCAGGTGAGATCAAAGTTCGCTAAGCCATTTGGGGTACAGTGAAAAAATGTCTGGTTTTTGGGGGGCCGGATTTGAGGTGCTCTACCTGTACAAAGCTGTGTTAAGACTTCTCATTTCACCTTGCTTAACTAAGATGCAGGCTGAAGTACATATATTCATTAGTGTGTGGGAATGATTATGGTACATGATAGTGTGGTTCAACAGCCTGATAAAGAATAAGAACACCAGCACTGAATGACCATTATGAATAGCTTGTTAGCAGGTCTTACGAACAGCCTTGGACATAAATAACTGATAGTGCAATGAATACACCTTTGAGAGTTACTTTGGTACAGAGATGGAATGTTACTTGGGGGGATGGAGCTAGTATGGGAAGAATAGCTTGAGAGGTAATAAGGAGATGAGATAAGAATGATTAAGCATGGGCAAATGGTACAAGCAAAGGCTCAAGAAGCTAATGGCAGGTAAATGACAAAGGTGGAACTTTCAACCCAAAGTTTAGACAAAGACCTCAACTTTTGATAGGGTATTTTGAAAAGAAATAAAATCTTTACAGGACCAAAAAACCTTGTCAATAATCCATCCGGAAAAAATCAGAGTATACAGTAGGTGGTGGAAAAGGTCCCTTAAGGAAGATTCCAGTCAAACCCAGAAGTCCAGGAGACCTGAGCACCAAGAGGAGAAATAGTGAAGAGACAAAGAACTGTTTTCGCATGCTGACCATCCTACCTGATTTGGACCAATATTTGCTACTTGTCAGTCGTACATTTTCGCTGTATAGCTAGTAAAGTTACACCCTCTCTTAAACTTTTATTAAAATTCAACAAAACTATATTGGTGGCAGTCTCAAGTACCTTTCAAAATTTAATGCAAAGTTTCTTTCAAAGATTTGTCTTATGGAGGAAAGGTTGGACAGACTAGGCTTGTATCTGCTGGAGTTTGGAAGAGAGTGAGAGGCGACTTGATTGAAACATAAGATCCTGAGGGGTCTTAACAGGGTGGATGTGGAGAGGGTGATTCCTCTTGTGGAAAAATCTAGAACTAGGGGTCACTGTTTAAAAGTAAGCGGTCGCTCATTTAAAACAGAGATGAGGCAAAATTTTTCACTTAAGAGGGTCGTGAGTCTTTGGAACTCTCTTCCTGAAAAGGTGGTGGAAGCAGAGTCTTTGAATATTTTTAAGGCAGATTCTTGATGAGTAAGGGAGTGATAGGTTATCAGCGGTAGGTGGGATACAGATTTCAGGTTACAATCAGATTAGCCATAATCTTAATAAATGGTGGAGCAGGGTCGAAGGGCTGAATGGCCTACGCCTGCTCCTTGTTCATATATTCGTATTTACAAACAGTATACAATTGAAACAATCCATTGTTTCAGAGCTAAGCGATTCCACAACCAATGGATCAGATCTAAGCTCTGCAGTTCTGCCACATCCAGTCATGAATGGTGGTGGACAATTAAACAACTCATTGCAGGCAGCGGCTCCACAAATATCCCCATCCTCAATGATGGAGGAGCCCAGCACATCAGTGCAAAAGGCTGAAGCATTTGCTACAATCTTCAGCCAGAAGTGCCAAGTGGATGATCCATCTCTGCCTCCTCCAGAGGTCCCCAGCATCACAGATGCCGGTCTTCAGCTAATTCGAATCACTCCATGTGATATCAAGAAACAGCTGAAGGCACTGGATGCTGCAAAGGCTATGGGCCCTGACAATGTTCCAGCAATAGTGCTGAAGACTTGTGCTCCAGAACTTGCCACATCCCTAGCCAAGTTGTTCCAGTTCAGCTACAACACTGGCATCTAACCGGCAATGTGGAAAGTTGCCCAGGTATGTCCTGTACACAAAAAGCAGGACAAATCCAAACTGGCCAATTACCGGCGAATCAGTCTACTCTCTATCATCAGTAAAATGATGGAAGGGGCGATCAACAGTGCTATCAAGCAGCACTTGCCTAGCAATAACCTGCTAACTGATGCTCAGTTATGTTTCACCAGGGTCACTCAGCTTCTGACCTCATTACAGCCTTGGTTCAAACATGGACAAAAAATAAAGAGTTGAACAATAGAGGTGAGGTGACAGTGACTGCCTTTGACATCAAGGCCGCATTTGACCAAGTGTGCCATCAAGGAGCCCTAGCAAAACTGGAGTCGATGGGAATCAGGGTAAAAACTCTCCGCTGGTTGGAGTCATACCTAGCACAAAGGAAGATGGTTGTTGGAGGTCAGTCATCTCAGTTTCAGGACATCACCGTAGGAGTTCCTCAGAGTCGTGTCCTGGGCCCAACCATCTTCAGCTGCTTCATCAGTGACCTTCCTTCCATCGTAAAGTCAGAAGTGGGGTTGTTCGCTGATGATTGCACAATGTTCAGCACCATTTGCATTTCCTCAGATACTGAAGTAGTCCATGTCTAAATGCAGCAAGACCTGGGCAATATCCAGACTTGGGCTTGACAAGTGGAAATAATAATCGCGCCACACAAGTGGCAGGCAATGACCACCTCCAACAAAAGAGAATTTAATCATCGCCCCATGATATTCAATGGCATTACCATCTATCAACATCCTGGGGGCTTACCATTGACCAGAAACTGAACTGGACTAGCCATAAATACTGTGGCTGCAAGTGCAGATGAGAGGCTAGGAATCCTGCAGCGAGTAACTTACCTCCTGACTCCCCAAAGCCTGTCCACAATCTACAAGGAACAAGTCAGGAGCGTGATGAAATACTCTTCACTTGCCTGGGTGAGTGCAGCTCCCACAACACTCAAGAAACTTGACAAAACAGCCCATTTGATTGGCATTAAACATTCACTCCCTCCACCCCCAACGAACAGTGGCAGCAGTGTGTACCTTCTACAAGATGCACTGCAGAAATGTACCAAGGCTCCTTAGGCAGCACCTTCCAACCCACAACTACTACCATCTAGAAGGTCAAAGACAGCAGATATATGGGAACACCACCACCTGGAAGTTCCCCTCCAAAGCACTCTCAATCCTGACTTGGAAATATATCCTCATTCCATCACTGTCGCTGGGACCCTAGAGCTCCCTGCCTTACAGCACTGTGGGTGTACCTACACCACAGGGGATGCAGCAGTTCAAGAATGCAGCTCACCACCACCTTCTCAAGGGCAATTAGGGATGGGCAATAAACGCTGGCGTAGCCAATGATGTCCACATTACATAAATTAATTTTTTTAAAAATACTGGTATACTCATACTGTGATACTTTCAATGTTCAATCAACTATTATGCATAAATCCTATTTCCTGATTCACCGATCAAATTTCGCTTCAAAAAACGTTTTTGTTCTATTTAATACCAAGAATTAGCTAATACTCTCAAAGTAAATTTGTAACTTATGCAGTTAAATTTCAGTTGATTGGAGTTTCATGCCTTTTCTCTAAACATCTTATTTTGGTTAAGATCTACAAATTTATTCTATTTTAAATATTTCAATGACTGTAAAATAGTGAACAGATAAGTCTTAAAGTTAATCAAACAGATTATTTCTACTGGAGTAAACTATAATCCCTTCCCTTTTCTCTACAATGTTCAGCCAATTTTAAGGTTTTACTGCTTCCTCATTTATTGCAAAACTTCCACTTTAGTCACGTATTTTGTAAGCAACTTTATGAAATGCTAATTTATATTATAATGAAAAGAACAGTACAGTGGACAGATGGAATCTATGGTGATTAGATCCTTAAAATTACTACCAGGAGAATGGATCCAAAAAGGCACAATTCTATTAATTCTAAGTTGCTCTCCAGGCACACATGGTTGAGAAGGCAAAAAAATCTTCTCATGGCACAACTGAATAGGCAGCTACTAATAAGCATCAACTGATCGACACACCTCAAACTTTTTATTTCTTCCTCTAATAAATATAATTTTACTTCCATTCTGCAAGATTAGAAGCTCATTGCAAGGGAAAATAACCCACATTCCATCACAGCACAGCATCAGGTGCCTCCAACCACCTAAACACTATCATATATACGGAAGCACATATTAGAAATTCTTTTCACTGCTTAGGGAACTGCATCATATGCCAGTTAATGTATTGGATAGTACTGTAGTTTACACTGGAACGAGTCAAGTGACAGCTGTTGGCCTGGTCCCACTCTCCTGCCTATTTTACATTCTTCAGTGGGGTTCCCTCTCCAGCTCCCAGCTCCACAATTCCTGAGTGTGCGGTGGTGGCAGTGAGTGAAATATTCTGTGCAAGTTAAAATCAACATTCATCCCTCAACTATAAAAAGGACAGAGAAGGAAAATAAAAACAAAGATGGTACCAGAACTGGGAGGTTACAGCTTTGGGGATAGGTTGAACAAGCTGGGGCTTTTTCCTTTAGGGAAAAAGGACTTAAGAGGTGACCTGCTAGGTCATCAAAATTATAAATGGGCTGGACAGGAAAGAATATTTCCACTTAGTTACCAATAACCTGATAGGGAAATAAGGAGAAGTACTTGCTCAGTGATTACAATTGGGAACCCGCTACCACAGGAAGTGCTTGAGGAAAACTGCCCTGGCACTTTCAAAAGGAAAGTGAACAAGTGCAAGAGAAAAAGGAAAAGGAAGATATGCTGAAAGACTGAGATGAAGGAGAAGGAATGGGAGGAGGCTGGTGATGAGTATAAACACCAGTACACATTAGTTGAGCTAAATGGCCTGTTTTTTGCCCTATATTTGGTGTAATTTTAGGTTACTAACTACACTGGAAACACATTGGCAGGGAAGTCTTCATATTTACTGGTTGAGGGACTTTATTGTAAACAAATTAGTTACTTCGTCTGTCTGCAACAGGTGATTAAAATTCAAAAGTAATTAATTAGCTGTAAAACACTTTGGGATGACATGAGGGCATGAAAAGTAATCTTTAAGTGAAAAATTTAAAATCATATTTCAACAGACAACCTACTGCTTTCCTTCAAGTTATTTTGTCATCACTAAATCCTACCCAGGCCATACTGTCTGTATTGCATGCAAGTCACCAATGCTGCTCTTGACTGCTAATGCACATCCTTATGTTTCCTGGGCCAGAATTTTTAGCTCAGCACATGGGGCGTATGCTTGGCCTGGCCCAACATAAAATGACGTGCAATGACATTGGGCGAGCGGCCCGACATCATCGCGTAGTCCTGCGATATTTTGTTCGGCCGGCAGGCACCCGCCGGAGTTGGCAGCACGCCCGCCAACAATTAAAAGGCCTGTTAAGGCCATTAAAAAGTCGTTACATTCAAATTTTTGCTGCCCGTCCAACCTTACGGTTGGCGGGCAGGAGAAAATACCAAGCGGCTTTGCACTTTTTAGAAAACCTCATCCACAGGCGGGATGAGGTTTCCAAAAGTAAATAAAAAAAATAAATAAAAATTTTACACTTGAATTAAAAACATGTCCCTGCTCGTTACAGTCACATGAGGGGATATGTTTTCTGACATATGACATTTTAATTTTCTTCATTAGTTTTTTTATACAGCGCTTCATCTCTGAGGCAGCTCCATGCCTCAGGGAGATTGAAGCGCTCTCTCCCGTGCACGTGCGACGTTCGCGCTAGGCCCGCTCGCCCTCCTCCCCCGGCCTGCACAGGCGGGGCTGAGTGCTGTTGCTTGCGTTCCACGCTGGGCCGGCCTTAATTAACCCACCAGCGTGAAATCACGTTACGGTGCCAATCGCAGGGTGGTGGTCGGCTTCCTGACTGCCCCTGCACACCAAGGGAAAAATTCTGCCCCTGGTGTAACAATGCACCCAATTTCATTATGAAGTACTCAAAACCCTAATCATGTAAACTGAGTAAGGATCTAGTGGTAGGAAATAAGGCTAGAATTTTATTCTGTATTGCAGGGCTGAGGATCCGTCATTTCAAATCTTGTCTCACACCAGTACACAGCTGGCACTAGCTTTCCCTGACAGGGTCCCAGATGTTGATCTTCAGATTTTCTATAGTAGCAGCTCCTTAACATAACTGCTATCAGCAGAGCAACACTGTAGTGTAAATGTTAACATGATGGTAGATCTCCAGAGATCAAAAACAGTAACAGTAAAAAGCAGTCAGTAAAAAAATCTTTTAAGTTGTGTACATGCACCTTTTATTCTTCCATTTTCCAACTGTTTCATATTTATAGGCCCAGTGGTGTATATTCATAGCATTTTTTCTTGAAATGATTAATTGTAACCAATTAATTAAGAGCACCAATGCTGTCCGAGATAATATTTAAAATGACAATTAAACCTCAAGACACGGTAATTGCCCTGTGATTTCACAAGAATTAGTTTTGCAATATCAATTACACTATAATTCTCTTGAAAAGTAGAATTGAGTCAATATGTTTCATTCATCATGAGGTGAGGAAGGGTCTACACTAAAAAACATCTCTTCAGTTGTTGATTCAAATCCCGTGGACTTTCAACATTTTGTTATCAGTTCACAATTACAGCACTTGCAATATGCCCAAACATATATGTCAAGTTCTATGCTTTTATAGGAGGACGAAGAGGAGGAGTAGAGACAACCAGAGTCTTTAGCCACAAGGTGCATGTAAGCTTGTTTCTCCCCATCCCACCCCCCCAAAAAAGGAGCCTGGGATATTAGAGATAGGATTCCAAACTATGAAGTATTCTGCAAAAATCATGGATTACATTGACCTAATCTTGCACCATGAATCAAACTCAAGGAATGATATAAAACATGACTGCTTGGCCAGTGCCTTTGTGTAAACTTAACTGGGTGCTGTCATAAATGGAAAGCAGAAAAGAAATATAGATGCTAAAAATCTGAACAACAGAAAATGCTATGAAACATCCAGCTTCTGTGGAGAGAACAGGTAAGTTATGTTTCAGGCATAATTCTCCTGGACACATGTGGTAAAGGATTACACCTAAAATGGAACTTGCCTGTGCACTTCAAATATCTGCTGAGTCCTTCCAACATCATCTGCTTTTAACTTAAATGCTATATTGCATGTGCATTGTAAAAGTCAACAATTTAACTATAAACACTTAATCACCGGAGTACTACAAACTTTAAGACTGTAGAAGGGAAAGAAGACCGGAGATAGATGAGGAGTTCCATGATCCGAGAAAATGGAAATTAAATTGCATATATCTTTTTTTCAACAGAGTGGAGATGCAGGGAGAATGAAGCATGACTATAATGGTGCAGTTGGAGCTCAATTAAACAAAACTATTTAAAAAAAATAGTACTGACCATAAATTTGAGATTGAAAGCGACAGTGTTCACTCAGACCATAGGCTTTTGTAAGTACCTTCTCCAGAAATGCAAGAGCTACACTAGAATGGTTTCCCCAAAATACGGGAGCAAGTCTTACATAGAATTCATTTTTATTGGCAACAAAAGGAGACTGAAAGCATGTTAAGAGGCAGCTGTAGCAAAGGGGTTCTAGTCATGTTCACATAACAAAGTGAAGTCAAAAATATCTGTGGACAAGGTCTTGCTTTCTGTGATAGATGATTTTCCCCAAACCACTGGTAAAAATCCAAGCAGGTAAAACAGAATTTGACTCATCTAGTCACTGTTATCTAAATGGACATTATAAGTGAATAAAATTAGACCTCATCTGGGGTACTGCATTGAGTTCTTGGCATCTGGCCTCAAAGGACATATTGGCTTTGGTGGCGTATAACAGATTTATCAGAATGATACCAGGGCTAAAAGGGTTAATCATGAAGACAGGTTGCTTACAGTAGACTTGTACTCCCTTGAATATAGAAGATTAAGAGCTGATCTAATTGGAGGTGTTTAAGGTGATAAAGGCCAGAATTTTTAGCTTGTTGGGCGGGCACACGCCCGACTCAAGCAAGTGGAAAATGACGCGTGATGACATTGGGCATGCATCCTGAGGTCATCGTGCGCTCGCACAATATTTCGGTCGGCGGGTGCAGGCAGGAATCGGAAGCGTGCGCGCCAATTAAAAGGCCTCTTCAGACCATTAACAATCTAATTGAATTAAATTTCTTGCTGCCCATCCAACTTTACAGTTGGTGGGCAGGCAAAAAGGTCAAGTGGCCTTTGCATTTTTTGCGAAAACTCATCCTCTGGCGGGATGAGGTTTCCATCCGTCATTAAAAAAAATTACATACTAATTTCTAACATGTCCTTCTCATATGACAGGGTCACATGAGGGGTCATGTTTTTTAACATCTTTTAAATGCTTTATTTTTAATTCTTTATATCTTCATCTCCCTGAGGCAGCTCTGTGCCTCAGGGAGCTTTTCGTGTACGTACTTGCATGTATGCGCAAAGTTCCCCGCTTGCCCTCCTCTCCCTACCACACAGGCAGCACTGAGCACAGTAGTGTGCGTTTCACGCTGGGTGGGCCTTAATTGGCCCGCCAGCGAGAAATCACGATCTGGCCTTGATCGCTACCTCCTATCCCCTGCCAACCGAGCCCGCCCGATGAGGTAAAGGATTTGATAGGGTAGGTGGTAAGAAACCATTTCCTCTTGTGGGGGAGTCCAGAACAAGGGGGCAAAACTTTAAAATTTGAGCTAGACTGTTCAGGGCGATGTCAGGATATACTCCTTCACCCAAATGGTCATGGCAATCAGGAAAACGTTCCTCAAAAAGCTGTTGAGGCTAGGTCAATTGAAAATTTTAAATTGAGATAGATTTTTGTCAAAGATTTACAGAATCATAGCAGGTAAATTGAGTTAAGATGAGCCATGATCTAACTGAATAGTGGAACAAGCAGGAAGGGCATTCAGCCTATTCCTGCTCTAATGAATGGCAGAATAAGAGTGAGGATGTGCATAGAAAGGCAAGTGAGAACATCTTAAACCCACAGAAACTGAATCTTCACAGTTACACGAGCTTCAAAAGGCAGTTGTTAGCAAAAAGCAAACAAAGATAGTGGTAGAAAATGTGAAAATCTGTTTGATTAGTTTCATGTATGCAGAATGAAATATTAATCCAACGTTATTTTATGTAAGGGATTAGCCCAAACTGATTGCTTACCTACCTTCGAATGCAAATCTTCTTGGCCGGAACTAAAGGCAAAACCTTTAAAGGAATTCTCCTTGGCAGCATTAATAGCTTTATAACTTTCTACAACATGGCACCTTAATCTGTAAAGTACAAAAGAATTATTTGGTTAGTGTTAATATCCAAAGTGGCAACCTTCCAAAATTAAGTTCATATGCGCTTCAGGTTACTGTTTGAAGAAATGTACTATTGGAAACTGATATTCAACAGTACCCCAAAATTTAAGTCAAACAAGAGTGCAATAATAATACTGCTTCTTTCATTTTTGGAAAAAGAATTTATACTTTTTTTTAAAAAAAGTACAGAAAGGCTAAAATTGCAAAATTCTAGTAGTGCCAACCTTTTGCATTACAAGTTTACAATATTCCCTTCCCTCAACTCCGGTTTCCAAAATTTCAGGATTACAAAAGCAGAATGTGCTATATGGTTGCTTGGTAGAAATTATACATTTTAATTTATGGAATTCAGTTGAAGCCCAAAAGCAGTAGCTGTAGCTGAGTATCTGCACACACATAGGGAGGTAGAGAAGGAGAACAAGGGTGTATTAAGGTGTGGTCACAGAGCAAACTAAGAGTGATCAAACAACTCAAATGGCACTGGGAGATGTCGACGGTAAATTGTTAGGATGCAAACATGGCTTATTCCCATTCCCTTAAAAGCTTTCAGTTCTACTTTGAAATATTCATTATTTTATCTGCTTTTGCAGCTCAGGGACTTGGTTCAAATTATTTATGCTATGAATACATATTGCATGTTTAGAGCAGGCTAATGTTTTGATATTTGATCAGTTGGATGTTCGGTCTACTGCTGTTGCAATCTTAACTGTTCATTTTGGCTCAAAAATCTCAGGATTCCCTCATGAGGAAACATCATGTACAACAGACATCTTTATTCTAATGCAATTTCCTGTTTCATCCATATATCCCTATTTTCTCTTTAAATGTCTGCAGTAAAGGAAATGAAGTACAGCTGGAATATGATTTAATCGGGATGCTAAATTCATTCCCTATAACCTTTAAATAGCACTAACTGAATTTAGGGTGACTGGAAGAAAATCAAGTAGTGAATAATTTGTGGAAATTTACATAACAGACATTCATATTAGCTGTTTAAGATACTCAGTGACAGAAATTTAATGGGGTGAGGTGGCGGTGGCATCTTCCCTGATCTCCCAGCTATAATTTGGATAAACTCAACTCAAGTAGTCAAACTTGGAAAGCCAGCTGGATCTCCTCAGGCTTCACTCAGCAGCAAACTTATAATCAGCTTCCTCATATGTAGATGGTCATAAATGAGCATGACCATACATTGGTAGCTGAATCAAGCTTCACTGCTCTTCAAACATTTATTTAGTTTGATGAAATCCTCAAATAAACTCAATGCTGAGCATCTCATTACTTGGTGCAGTCATATTGAAATCATCTTATTAAATAACTTGCTGGCAGGATTTTTACATCTGGGATTTTAAAGGACCTACTTTTTATGTTCAAGGTCCTCCACAATACCATATCCAAATAAAACATCCCTCAGATGTCAAGTAATGCTATCAAGTACTGATCTAAACTTATCTAGCCGAGCGCAAGCCTTTTCTAAAACTAAAATGAGCAGATATTAGCCCAGAAATTGCTAGAGCAGCACAAAGCAGGAGAGCTGCGAATTGGATTTTTAAACTCACCTTCAGGCTGCATTATTTTTGTGCCCCAAATTACAAAAAATATGAATTTATAATGGCACAGCGATAGCTTATAATGGGACATCTAGGACTTCATGAACATTGGTTAAGGTGATTACAAACAATGACATTTAGGGATGGAGAAAAACAAACTATGATAGGAAATTAAGAGTCAAATTGGATGCAGAAAAAATATTTAATAGGTCAGGGGATGTGGACATAGCTGGAAAGGGCCAGCTCATCTTTAATTGTCCTTGAGAAGGGGGTGGTGAGCAGCCTTCTATTAAAGAGGGGAAAGAGAGGGTCAATTGAGAGAAAGAACACACAAAATGAGAAGTCATAAAAAAAATTAAAATTACCTCTAGGAACAAATTACCACATGCAAAAGTATCACTGTTACTTTTTCAGGTCTCCAAAGTTGAATGGCATGTCAGGACCATAAATCATGTCATAAGGGGGAGGCGATGGCGTAGTGGTAATGTCGCTGGACTAGTAACCCAGAGACCCTTAGTAGTGCTCTGGGGCTCGGGTTCGAATCCCACCACAGCAGGTGGTGGAATTTGAATTCATAAAAATCTGGAATTAAAAGTCTAATGAAATAAAGTTGACTGTTGCAAAAACCCATCTGGCTCACTAATGCACTTTAGGTCATCCTTACCTGGTCTGGCCTACATGTGACTCCAGACCCACAGCAATGTAGTGACTCTTAAATGCCCTCCGAAATGGCCTAGCAAGCCACTCAATTGTCACAAAAAAAAGGAACAAAACCAGATGGACCACCCGGCATTGACCTAGGTACTGGAAACGATAACGGCAATCTGTCAACCCTGCAAAGTCCTCCATCTGGGGAATACTGCCAAAATTTAGAGAGCTGTCTCACAAGACATAGTCATCCTCATGGTATCATACCTTACAGATAATGTCCCAGCCACCACCATCCCAGCAGAGGTGGTGGCACAGTGACATACAATCGGGAAGGAGTTGCCCTGGGAGCCCTCAACATCGACTCCTGACCGCATGAAATCTCAAACATGGGCAAGGAAACCTCCTGCTACCACCTACCACCCTCCCTAAGCTGATGAATCAGTGCTCCATGTTGAGGGTGGCAAGGGCGCAGAATGTACTCTGGGTGGGGGACTTCAAATGTCCACCACCAAGAGTGGCTTGGTAGCACCACTACTGACTGAGCTGGCTGAGTTTTGAAGGACACAGCTGGTAGAGTCTGCGGCAGGTGAGAAACAAGAGGGAAAAACAAATTTGACCTCATCCTCACCAACCTACCTGCCGTAACAGCATCTGTCCATCGGTAGGAGTGACTACTGCACAGTCAATGTGGAGATGAAGTCCCGGATTCTCATTGAGGATACACTTCATCGTGTTGTGTGGCACTACCAACGTGCTAAACTGGATAGATTTCGAACAGATCGAGCACCTCAAGACAGATCATCGATGAGGCGCTGTGGGCTATCAGTAGCAGAATTGTACTCAACCACAATCTGTAACCTCATGGCCCGGCATATCCCCCACTCTACCATTACCATCAAGCCAGGAGATCAACCCTGGTTCAATGAAGAGTGCATGAGGGCATGCCAGGAGCAGCACCAGGCATACCTAAAAATGAGGTGTCAACCTGCTGAAACTATAACACAGGACTACTTGCGTGCCAAACAGCACAAGCAGCAAGTGACAGATAGGGATAAGCGATCTCACAACCAATGGATCACATCTAAGCTCTGTAGTCTTGCCACATCCAGTCATGAATGGTGGTGGAAATTAAACAACTTACTGGAGGAGGCGGCTCCACAAATATCCCCATCCTCAATGATGGAAGATCCCAGTACATCAGTGCAAAAGATAAGGCTGAAGCATTTGCTACAAGCTTCAACCAGGAGTACCAAGTGGATAATCCATCTTGGTCGCCTCTGGAGGTTCCCACCATCACAGATGCCGGTCTTCAGCAAATTCGATTCACTCCACATGATATCAAGAAACGGCTGAAGGTACTGGACACAGCAAAGGCTACAGACCCTGACAATATTCAGGCAATAGTACTGAAGACTTGTGTTCCAGAACTTGCCGTGCCCCTAGCCAAGCTGTTCCAATACAGCTACAACACTGTCATCTATTTGGCTATGCGGAAAATTGCCCAGGTATGTCCTGTACACATAAAGCAGAACAAATCCAACCCAGCAAATTACTACCCCATCAGTCTACTCTCCATCATCAGTAAGGGAAGGGGTCAGCAACAGTGCTATTAAGCTTAGCAATAACCTGCTCACGGATTCTCAGTTTGGTTTCCACCAGGGCCACTCAGCTCCTGACCTCATTACAGCCTTGGTTCAAACATGGGCAAAAAAGCTGAACTCCCGAGGTGAGGTGGGTGTGACTGCCTTTGACAGAGTGTGGCATCAAGGAGCCCTAGCAAAACTGGAGTCAATGGGAATCAGGGGAAAGCTCTCCACTGGTTGGAGTCATACCTAGCACAAAGGAAGATGGTTGTGGTTGTTGGAGGTCAGTCATCTCAGCTCCAGGACATCACTGCAGGAGTTCCTCAGGGTAGTGTCCTAGGCCCAGCCATCTTCAGCTGCTTCATCAATGACCTTCCTTCCATAAGATCAGAAGTGGGGATGTTCGCTAACGATTGCACAATGTTCAGCACCATTCACGACTCCTCAGATACAGAAGCAGTCCATGTCCAAATGCAGCAAGACCTGGACAATATCCAGGCTTGGGCTGACAAGTAACATTTGCACCACACAAGTGTCAGGCAATTACCATCTTCAACAAGAGAGAATCCAACCATCGCCCCTTGATGTTCAATGGCATTACCATCACTGAATCCCCCACTATCTACATCCCAGGAGTTACCATTGACCAGAAACTGAACTGAACTAGTCATGTAAATACTCTGGCTACAAGAGCAGGTCAGAGGCTAGGAATAGTGCGATGAGTAACCCACCTCCTGACTCCCCAAAGCCTGTCCGCCATCTACAAGGCACAAGTCAGAAGTGTGATGGAATATTCTCCACTTGCCTGGATGAGCGCAGCTCCCATAACACTCAAGAAGCTTGACACCATCCAGGACAAAGCAGCCCACTTGATTGGCACCAAATCTACAAACATTCACATCCTCCACCACCGGAGCACAGTAGCAGAAGTGTGTGCCTTCTACACGATGCATTTCAAGAGTTCACCAATGCTCCTTCGACAGCACCTTCCAAACCCACGACTACTACCATCTAGAATGACAAGGTCAGCAGATAGATGGGAATACCACCACCTCAAAGTTCCCCTCCAAGTCACTCACTATAGCTGGAAATATATTGCTGTTCTTTCACTGTCATTGGGTCAAAATCCTGGAACTTCCTAACAGCACAACATGGGCAGCAGCTCACCACCACCTTCTCAAGGGCAACTAGGGATAGGCAATAAATGCTGGCCCAGCCAGCGAAGCCCACATCCCATGAATGATTTTAAAAAAAACGTTACTGATATGAATTACCAGCCCTAATTGGCTACGAGATTAATTTGGACCAAAGGTGTAAATCCAGCAATTTCGTGGCACACAATGCGGAGCGACACTTATGGCGAACTAATAATTTTTTTCATCTTGGCATGGTTTTCATCAACTAGCTCCAATTATCCAGCAGTTTGTGATAAATCAAACTTATGTCATAGCTGTTCTTAGTCACAAGTTGTTTGCTTTTTTTTAAACCCACGCTAATAATGACAGATGCTATTTTGCAAGCAATTTCTGGGTCACTTAAATGTTGGTTGATGGATAAGTATTGTTTAGAACACCAGAGGGAATGCTTGCCCATCACCCCTTCTTCAAATAGTGCCACGGGATTGGTTACATGCCAAAAACAATCCACAGATTGCCAGTTTAACATTCATCTGAAAGATGTCACCTTTGACAGTGCAGCATTCCTTCAGTGCTGCACTGAAATGTCAGCATAAATTACGTACTCAAGTCTCTGGAGTACAGCATGAACCACAACCTTCAGGTTACCCCTGAGCCAAGACCGACAAAATAGATTATATTGCTTTTAACAGTTATTAAAAGATTGACTTGAGAGAGTGGTGCTACTGCCAAGGAATGAGACACCTTTTGTCAGAGACAGTGATTAGTGAGGACCACGGAGGCCATGGATAGCAAGGAGAAAGCGACAGGCACGCAACATTTTGTGCAGTAAAGTCACTGAATGTTGGGAACAAGCTACCATTTGTGAAGAGTGAGAGTCAGGTGAGGTGTACAGAATTCAACATTCAAGGTGATAAAAATATGAATTAAAGGTCCCTGCAGGGAAGGCGGAGGTGGTGTGCTGTAAGTATTCAATATTTAAAAGGTGTAACCAGTCATGACTAGATCAAATGTGGCTACAACCTCAACTCAGGATCAGAAATAAATGCAAAGTCATGCACCTCCAGAACCCAAGTGGCTAAAAGTAATAAAGGTGAAAGTGGAGGATTTGGACTAAAAAAGATTCTTCAATACCTGTGCTCCATCACTTGGTCTCTAGGAACTTCCTTCCAGAACTGACCCAGGTCAGGAGGGCCCCCTCCTGCTGCTTGGTTCATCTCAGCAGCCATCACCAGAAACCTGTCCTGGGGGGAGGCTTCAACACCTGAAAACAAAAACAGTTTTAAATCTTGGTAGCTTGAAATTGACAAAGTAAATCACAACACTAATAATAAAAAAAATACACAGTAAATAGGGGCCCTCTAATCCATAGATGGAGTCTCATTTCTAGAAGTTAATTGTCACTTGCAACATTTTAAATATTTAAAAAACAGGAGAGACAGAAGTAACTTGGATTACTCAATTACGTTTGAGGGGCAAAACTAAAGTCGCTGTGAACTAGATCAAAGTTTGAACTATTCATTCACATGTCACTGACATTGGAGTGCTTGCATTTTTAATCAACTTAAAAAAAAATGAACCTTTGATTGAGGGGAAAATACTTTAAATGTAAACTAGTCCTCCTTGTTCTCCATGTTATAAATGAAGTTCTTAGTCATGAGCTCATGGTTAAAAATTGATCAGGTGTTAACTGCATTTTGTACTTGACACAAAAACAAAACAATGCACACTTCACTTATGTTAATCAGTGCAGGCTGCACCAGACCAGAAGAGAGTTTAGAAACAGATTCCAGGCTTTACATAACACAAATTGTTATAATTTTCCATTTGTTAACACAATGTTATCCCCGCTATACAAAGTGGCAAATTCCATTCTATTTCAGTAATCATATTAATGTTGAAGTCTGAGCGAATCAGTAGCTACAAGTTGAACGAACAGAACTCAGCATTTAGCACCCATCTAATTCTCAAATGCTGTAATGCTGTAAAAAAACGGCTCTTAAAAAAAAAAACTTCAAGGATAAGGATCTGTTGGTTAATAAAGGCAATACGAGGGCACGCTAGTTGAAAATAGTGGTTTAAAAGTGCATTTAATTTTTGCATCCAAAATATAGAGCACTCAGAGCTATTCCAAGTTTACGATACAGATATTTGTGTCTGACTCGGTGAAAAGAAAGGATTTGCATAATAGAAAATTGATATATAATGGTAGGCTAAGAAACTAGCTGATTTTTTTTTTAAATTGCACTGAGAAATTGAAGACATGATAGAAAAGTTATCCAAATGGAAACAGCAACAGCTTCACAGTCTCCATAAATTTAGATCAAATGAGCTCAAAAACTTAACATTCCTACTTTATACAGAGTGTGTAAAGACCAAAAAATGATCACAGTTAATCTTACACTAAATTTTTCAGCTCACACATGAATACCTTAAGAATCAAACAGAAATTTCAGTGTACAGAATGGTCTCAGAGGTTGGAATTCACCATCAATAATTTTAGGGCAATGTGGAAAACAGTTGCAGTGGTTTTCCCCGCCGCCAAAAGACGAATCAGTTCTAGAAGGCGACCTCGCCATCCTTAAACTGAGGACAAACGGGAGGCCCTCCAGGTCGGAGCACAGCTAGCAGTCCAGGTAAGAGAGGGTGATGGCATCTTCATCTTGAAGCAGTCTCTAACTATTTAAACGTTTAAATTAAAAAATTGCCGTAGCAGCTGAGTCATCATTGTGGAGGGGAAGCTCCTCCACAGAGGAGCCTGTGGCAGCAGCTGTGGTCAGGCAGGCAGGGAGCGCTACAAAGCCTGTTCAAAGGGCTGGCCTCCCAGTCTGCTGCTGAGAAGGTGCTTCCTGGCTGGTGTAGTACCAGGCGCCTTAATTAGCTACTCAAAATGGAAAAGTGGCCTGGAGGGGGCATACACAAAATTCACGCTACCCATCTCCGCACACAGCCCCAAATGGGGGAGAAAATGTAGCCCATTAGCTTTGTTTCTCTCGCCATGGATGCTGCTGAGTTTATATTTAATATTTGAAAGTCAGTCTTAATCCAAACTTTTTAAATGTACTAGTCCTGTAAACTTCGATGTTTGATTACAAGCACTGCCAAAAAAAGAGAGGAATTGAAGTTGGTGGTGTTCCCACGACATTCATGCATCTATCCTCATGAAAGCAATATTAGTTTGTTTAAAGCAATGGGAAGAGAGAAAATATCAAAGGTGAAAATGCTCAACTGGGGAAGAGCTAATTTTAGTAATGCAAGGTGGGACCTAGCACAGGTAGATTGGCAAAGACAACTGCAGGGTAAAGCAGTAACGGAGTAATGAAAGGCATTCGAGGAACAGGTAGTTCAAGTACAAACTAGCCATATTCCTTTGAAGGGAAAAGATAAAGCATCCGAAGCTTATGTACCCTGGATGGCAAAGCAAATAACGTTAAAGTAAAACAGAAAAAGGAAGTTTATGACAAAAGTCAGGGGCAAGATTCTGGAAATAACAAGGAAGGTTATGGGAAGAACAGGAGGGAATTGAAAAAATTAATGCAGGAGACAAGGAGGAGAAGTTTCAAGAAAAAAATTGCAGGCAACATAAACTAAACCCTAAAACATTTTATAAACATTGGCTGTAGGCTTGAGCAAAAGTTGGGCCCATTAGGGAATCAAAGATAAATCTTTATGTAAGGGCAAAGGGCATGGCTAAAGTATTAAGCATACTTTGCAATTGGCTTCAAAAGGAAGCCTAGGATATACAGGTTACACTGAAAGAGGAAAGGGAAACAGAATAGTAATAGGTAGACGATGTAGTAAAATGATGTCACCTGGTTGTGATAGAATGCATCCTTGGTTGCTGAAAGAAGCAAAGATAGAAACACCAGTGGCATTGGTAGCAATCTTTCAATCCTCAATGGATACAAAAGTAGTTCCTGGGGATTGGAGGGTTGCAAATGTTATACCACTGCTCAAGAAAGGAGAGAGGGTTAAACCAGGAAACTTTAGATCAGTGAATCACGATGCACAAGTTATTGGGAGCCATCATCAGGGATCAAATAAACTCTCATTTGGAAGGTGTGGGTTAATCAAGGAGCATTAGCATTGATTTATTAAAGTAATGTCTAGTGAACATGATTGAACCATTTGATGAGCTAACAGAAGGCTGATCAAGGTAGGTGCGATAAATATGCTTTTGGAAGATATTCAATGAAGTGCCAAACAGGAGACTTAAGAAGATGGAAGTCCATTAAGCAAAAGGGAAACTGCCAGTATGGGTCAGGGGTTGACTCACTGACAGAAGGCAAAGGTGGTCCATAAATTTTTTGAGACTGGGTGGTGATTTACAGTGGTGTTCCCCAAGGGTCAGTTTTAGGCTCATTAATCTCTTCAATTTTTCTAAACTACCTAGACTTGGATGTATACAGCAGCATTATAAAGCTTGTAGATGATACAACCGTGGCAAAGTACAGTAGTATATAGTAATAAGGATAGTTATAGGCTTCAGGATGACAGACAAGATGTTGAAATTTGGAAGTTTTTGGAACTCCCTTCCTCAAAAGGCAGTGGCAGCAGAGTCTTTAAATGTTTTCAAGGCAAAGAGAGATAGATTCTCTATAAAAAAGGGGGTGAAAGGTTATCGGGGGTAGGCAGAAGATTACAGTCAGATCAGCCATGACCTTCTTGAATCGTGAAGCAGGCTCGAAGGGCCAAGTGGCCTACTCCTGCTCCTAACTGGTATCTTTGTATGAAATGGGTAGAAGCGTGGCAAGTGGAGTTTAACGTAGACAAATGCGAAATGATGCACTTTGGGATGGCTAAATGAAATATAGTGTACAAATGGCACGATTTTGAAAAGTGTAAATGAGCAAAGAGATATTCACGAACACAAATCCTTAAAAAGGTGGCAGGACAAGTTGAGAAGGCGCTTAAAAAAAACATTGGGTTACTTGTGTACTTACATGGTTAGAGACAAAAATGGGGATGTGGGACTATGCACAACTGCTCTTTCCAACAGCCAGCACAGGCATAATGGGTTGAATGGCCTCCTTTTGTGCTATCATTTCTATGATTCTATCACCTCCCCACTTTTTGCCTGAGTCAATAAAAAAAAAAATCACTGCCCTGAACCCTGGTAGTGGCTGCACTGGAAAGTTATTTATTTGCAGCAGCTACATTCCTGAAGGAGGGGGAAGAAAAGGGGTCGAGTTTACTACATACAGCATTCAAAAACTCAAAGCTACCCATTCTAACAATGAACATACTGCACCAGGCAGTACAGCTCCTACAATTTCATAATTTTTACTACGATTTATATCAGCACGATAAACCAAATACATACTAATAAAGCAGAAGGCATTAGGCATGCGGTCCACAGTTTTGAGTGCCCTGGGTTTACTACCCAAAGGATTAGTGATAGTAAATTCATTTTGGATTTATTCTGCTGGAGCATGCTAGAGCAGCACGGGGTAGCTTATCGAAAATATTCCTATGTGTTACTGAGCAAGCATTAGGCTCAGAGTTAATTGTGTTCAACTAGATCAACTCTCCACAGCAGCCAGTGTCAGTCTCATTGAAATGCTGCAAAAACAGTGTAGTGATGACACCAAGAGTCCTGGTCTTAGCACAGAGTTCATGTCAGCCAATGTTCGACTTACCTCACAGGATGCAAGAATGAAGTCTTTCAGTTCAATTTACTGTTCAAATGGAAAATATTCTGTTTGGAATACAATGTTAACACCAGTGGCAACCATATTTAGGGAAAATACAGCAAAGGATTAAACATCTTCTCTAACAAGAGACTACTAATTCATACCTGTATAAAGAAATAGTTACACCCAATGGAATCTTAAGAGCATGGGAATTGTTACACATTGTTCCAAACTCGGGACCTCTACCACTTAGAAGGACAAGGGCAGCAGGTGCATGGGAACACCACCACCTGCAAGTTCCCCTCCAAGCCACACACCATCCTGACTTGGAACTATATCATTGTCGCAGGGTCAAAATCCTGGAACTCCCTCCTTAACCTGCACTATGTGGATTGCAGCGGTTCATAAAGGGGACCACGACCTTCTAAAGGGGAATTAGGGATAGGCAATAAGGATAGGCCTTACCAGGGACACCCACAACCTATGAACAAGAAAAGAAGATCACTTATCAATATGCTGGTATGAAAATATCTCAAGAAACTTTGCCCTTTGGAACCACACCCCCTATTCCCCATCACCAGGCACCCCTTCCCCCCCAATCAATTGGGATGATTGGAGGTGATCAATAAAAAAATTAAACACAAATAATTACACGTTAAAAACATAAGTAAACTGCTCTAGTCTGTAATTAGTCTATGAAGTTCCACTGACCAAGCATTACGAAAAAATAAAGCCTCATTACAAAGTATCCCTGCGCATAAAATCATCTAAGATAAAAGCAAAATACTGGGGATGCTGGAAATCTGAAATAAAGAGAGAAAATGCTGGAAAAACTCAGGTCTGGCTCTGAAGAAGGGTCATACGGACTCGAAATGTTAATTGTTTCCCTCTCCACAGATGCTGCCAGACCTGCTGAGTTTTTCCAGCATTTTCTGTTTTTACATCAAATAATCTATGCGGGTCTCTAACAAAACATACGTATAGATTAAAATATTATCTCCAATCACACAGGAGGAAAGCAATTTGTTCTTCACTATATAATCTAAAATTAAACAGCAAAATTTTTTTAAAAGGTCAGTATAGGTGTACAGAAAAGTCACCCCATCCTGATATCAATTTTGAAATTTTAAACAGAATATTAATCCAGCACCTTTATAACCTCGTCTGTATATTGTAAATACAGCAGAATTATATTAGCAAATAAATTTGTACCAAAACTACAGAAACATTAGTCAATTTCAAAATGAAGCATTTTGTCTTATGTACTTTAACTCCATTATGTACTCTACGGAATTATGGTAATCAATATTACGAAAAAAAACTGCAGATAAACGAGACACTTGCAGCTTTATATCTACAAAACCTACAGCATGGATAAGTGGAATCGTGAGACGACTGGTCTGAAATTCATCAATAGTTAATTGTTATTCTGTTAGGCACCAGTATTTCTATTAGTAGTTCAGGGCACATGTTATTTTATGTGAGGGAAACGTGACCAAGTGGCCAAGCTTTTGAAAAAAATGCAAATTCATTTCAATGGTTCTCTTCAAAGGTCCAGAATGCTAAGGAAAATCTTCCACAAGCTAAATTTCTGTTCTAAAAGACGTTATAAAAGGTATCACTGTACCAGTTCAGAAGAATGTGAATGGAACAATCTTTAAAACACAGTTACATTGAGAAGTTAGTTACTTATGAGGTTATAGATTGCAGTTTGCAACTTCAAAATGCTTCACATGCTGAACAAATTAAAATGCTATTTTGTTAATCATGGAACTCAAAATGTGGGTCCACCATAGGTGGGTAGGGAACCGTTAAAGGTTACTTTAGAAAAGCAACTAGTTCTTAAAAAAAAGGCTGAGCTCAGGGCGGAGAATTACGAGACTGGATGGCATTCACCCCAAGCTGCTGACGGAAATCAAAAGATTGTTGAAACTTTGGCTGCAATTTTTTTATTCCTGCAAATTATGCCTCTGGACTGACATGTGCCTAAATAAAACACAAGTGAAGTAACGGTAGATGCTGGAAATCTGAAAACAAAGTCAGAAAATGCTGGAAATGCTCAGCCACCCTGGCAGCATCCGTGGAGAGAGAAACAGAGTTAATGATTCAAGTCTGTGACCTTCCATCACACCTCTGTTTAAGGAGGGGGAGATGTATAAATTGGGTAACTATAAACCAGCTAATGGCAGTTGTGGGAAAATCCAAGATAATGGGAGTATATACTCAACAAAAGACAAATGATGTGTATGAACGGAGAAACCTAACGATTCAAATACACAAATCCCTTAAAGTTTAAGCACAGATAAAGCACTCCAAAGGTCATGAATATGTTGGGTTTTATAAAGAGACAGAAGGTACATTAGTAAAATAGCAACCATTAATTGGTAAAGCCAGACGATAAGCTGGTTAAGAGTACTGCGTGCATCCAATTACAGAAAAGACAATGAGCCAAAGAGAGCATTCATTCACCATGACGATCCCAGGAATTCAAAGTTGCACCTTGATGACCCCAGGAATACAAAATTGCAGTTATGAGGGGATATGGTGGATGGTGTCAAGCTTCTCGAGTGTTGTTGGAACTGCACTGAACCAGGCAAGTGTGTAGTATTCCACCACACTTCACTTGTGTCTTGTAGATGGTTGACCAACTTTTGAGGAGTCATGGGGTGAGTTACTTATCGCAGAATTCCCAGCCTCTGACCTACTCTTGTAGCCACAGTATTTATATGGCTAGTCCAGTTCAGTTTCTGGTCAATGATAACCCTAAGGTTATGGTGAGGGGATTCAGTGATAGTAATGCCATTGAATGTCAGAGGGGGATGGTTGGATGCTCCTTTGTTGGAGATGGTCAATGCCTGGCACTTGTGTGAATGTCATTTACCACTTATCAGTCGAAATCTGAATGTTGTCCAGGTCTTGTCCATATGGACACTGACTGCTTCAGTATCTGAGGGGTCATGAATGGTACTGAACACTCTACAATCAGTAGTGAACACCCCCATTTCTGACTTTATGATGGAGGGAAGGTCATTGATGGCGCAGCTGAAAATGGTCAGGCCTAGGACAACACACTGAGGTAATATCCTGCAGCAAAGTCCTAGGATTAAGATGATTGTCTCCAACTGTCTTCCTTTGCTCTACTTATGATTCCAACTAGTGGAGAGTTTTCACCCCAATTCCCATTGACTTCTATTTTTCCAGGGCTCCTTAATGCCACACACTGTCAAATGCTGCCTTGATGTCAAAGACAATCAGCTCACCTCTGGAATTCAACTCCTTTAGCCACATTTGGACCAAAGCTGTGATAAGGTCTGAAGCCAAGTGTAAGCTGGTTACTGGTTAATAAGTACCATTCATAGCACTGTCAATGACACCTTCCATCATTCTGTTGATGATCAAGAGTACACTGACAGGGCTGAGATTGGATTTGTCTTTTTTTTTTTAAGGACAGGATATACTTCAGCAATTTTTGACATTAAATGTCAGTGTTGTAATTTTACTGGAACAGCTTGGCTAAGGGTATGGCTAGTTCTGGAGCACAAGTCTTCAGTACTACAGCTGGGATGTTGCCAGGGCCCATAGCCTTTGCAGTATCTGGTGCCTTCAGCTCTTTCTTAATACCATGTGGAGTGAAATGAATTGTCTCAAGACTAATATCTATGATGGTGGACTCAGGAGGGGGCCAGGCTGGGTCATCCACTTTGCATTTCTGCCTAAAGGTGACTACAAATGCTTCAGCCTTTTCTTTTTCACTGACATGTTGGGCTCTGCCATAATTGAGCATGGGGATGTTTTTGGAGCCTCTTCCTTGGGTTAGTTATTTGATTGTTCACCATATTCAGTTCAAGGGCAATTAGGAATGCACAACAAATGCTGCCCTTGCCAGCAACGTCCACATCCTGTGAAAGAACAAAAGGTAGATTCTCGACTGGATTTGGCAGGATTGCAGAATTTTGATCTGTTACACTGGTGGTGGGATCACTTAGCTCTGGCTAAAGCAAGCTCTTTCCAATTGTTAGCACACATTTAAGTCCTGTGTTGTAGCTTCACCAGGTTGGCAATTCATTTTTAGGTATGCATGATGCTGGCACTAGCATGCTCTCCTACGCTCATTGAACCAGGGTTGGTCCCCTGGCTTGATGATAGAGTGAGGGATATGCCCGGCCACGAAGTTACAGATTGTGGTTGAACACAATTTTGCTGCTGCTGATGCTCCATGGCACCTCATGAATGCCCAGTTTTGAACTGCTAGATCTGTTTGAGTCTATTCCATTTAGCACTGTGGCAATGTCACACAATGCAATCGAGGATGTCCTCAGTGTGAAGACAGGACTGTGTGGTGCTCATTCCTACCAATACTGTCATGGGCATACATCTGTGACAGGTAGATTGGTGAGGGCAATATGTTGGTTCTCTCACCATCTGCCACAGGCCGTTCTTAGTGATGGGCATTGAAGCCTCCCACCCAGAGTACATTCTGAGGAAGGGGGGGGGGGGGGGGTGATTGATGGCAATCAGCAGGTTTTCTCGCCAATGTTTGACCTGATGCATGAGGCTTCATGGGATCCAGGGTCAATGTTAAGGATTCTTAGGGCCACTCTCTCCCAAACGTATGCCACTGTGCCGCTATCTCTTCCGGATCTATCCTGCCGATTGGACAGATACATATGAATGGTGATGGGGAGTCTGGGATATTGTTTGTAATGTATGCTTTGATAAGTATGACTCCACCAGGCTGTTGCTTGACTAGTCTGTGGGACAGCTCTTCCAATTTTGCCACAAGTCCCCAGCGGAGGTCTTTGCAGGGCGGACCGGGCAGGGTGTGCTGCTGTTGTTTCCAGTGCCAGGTGGTTTATTATTTTTTGACGTTTCTGTAGTGGTTTGGTACAACCGAGTAGTTTACTCAGCCATCTCAGAGGGCAGTTAAGAGTCAACCACATTGCTGTGGGTCTGAAATCACATGTAGGCCAGACCAGGTAAGGACAGATTTTCTTCCTGAAAAGGCATTAGTGAACGAGATGAGTTTTTATGATAATCCATAATTTCATGGTCCCCATTACGGGGACTAGCTTTTAATTCCAGATTTATTAATCAATTGAATCTAAATTCCACCAGCTGCCATGGTGGGAGTTAAATCCGTGTCCCAAATCATTCTGGGCCTCTGTATTACCAGTCCAATAACATTATCACTACGCCACTGTTCCCCTAAACCGCTAGGATTAATTCTACTCAAGCAGAGAAGATTAAAAGTTGTGTTAGAGATTTTTAAAATTATATAGTCTTTCTCTATTCAACCTTTTTAAAAAAACGTTTCCTCTGGTTGGGGAGTTGGTGATAAGGATTAGAAATTTAGATTGAGGAAGGAAATTAGGAGGAAATTCTGGAGTGTTGTTGGAATTATGGAATGTTTTCCTACAGAGAGTGTGCTTGAGGTAGAGACCACTGCATTCTCTTTTTAAAAATGGGAAAATTGGATCAATATTTGAAACAGAGGAAGAGGCAGAGTTATGGGAGGGGGCAAGATACCAAGATTAGATTTGGATTACTCCAGCAAAGAACTAGCAGAGACATAATTGGCAAATTATCTCCTTTGAGAACCTGTGGTTCTCTCTGGACAAGGGAGTATTTTTCTTTTAAGTTGCCAACAATAGAAAACATAAAAAAAAGCATCTACTCTGATCTACACTGTAGCACAAAACACATTATTAAATTAATTCCATCATTAAAACACTCTGAAGGTTCCGGCACAGTTGAGGATGGAGCCTGGATTGGCTGTGATCCTCTTATCTCCTCCCCCGCCATTTAGAGAACTTTAATTCAAGGCTCATTATGCGCATCAAGTATAGGAAAAGGAAAATACTTTTTGAATTCACTGCACCAGTAATTAAATAGGTGGGTCAACTACTTTTCAGGAGATACTATTGAAAAACAAATTAGCCAATTATGAACTTGATTCATTATTGTAGAAGTAGATTTCCACAACAATTTAAGTTTCTTCTCTTCATTCTTCCCGTCTAAACACCATTTCTTCTTTACTGTCTCTACTTCATCTGCTCTGACAATTCCACACCAGGACTTCTAAAAATCACCTTTTTCTTCATTTGGTTAAGAATTTCCCAGATTGACACTGTCCAATTTTCAAGTCCTCACTGCTCACAATAACAGGGTCATAGGAACAGGAGTAGGCCATTCAGCCTCCTGCGCGAGTTCTACAGTTTAATTACAGCATGGCTGGTCTGTATCATAACTCCTGCCCTCACATTTCAACTGCCCTCACTAGAGGCCATATAACCTATATTATTTTGTTTTCTATGGGGTACAGTTGATTCACAATTGAATTCATTGGTCATTGAAATGAAAGATTTGACAAAGCTCACTGCAGTAAAGTTGAACAAATGTCTCAATTGTTAGTCCACTGTGTTTGCATTTTTCCAATATGGAAACACCTTACAAACACACTATTGCTGTGCTAACTTCTGAAATACAGCGTCAACTATCCCAAGGAGACTGCATGGCAACAGAATTAGCAAGCTAGCATGTTCAACAAATACAGTAAAATGGCTTCCTCCTGAAAACCTGTCACTGACTGTATTTGTGATACATGACAAAAATAGCTGTTGGGTAAATTTCATTGGAGAGAAGACATTTAATCTGACTAAACCGTAATGGAACAGTTAAGGATCATATAAATGTTATTATCTCAATCCACTCAATTGATAATCTGTGCAGAGACACAATGCTGTGAAGCAGTAGTTTCATAATAGCCTGCTAGAGATATGCACAAGTTTCAATTAGTATCTGTATAGTTAAGTGTCCCAGGTTTGTCAGATAACATTCATTATTAAAGACAGCATACTTCATATTACATGAAACTGGAAATGCTACAAAAGTTTTAATTTTCCGATACACTTCACAAATCTGTCACACTTTTAGCTGTCTTCACCTCATACGAATGAAATTAAAATACATATGAAAACTACATCCAAAGATACGAGGGGGTAGATTAATTAAATATAAGATACCAATCAGGTCCAGCATCAGAAGTAGGAACAACTAAGATGACATTTGATAAATATGCCCAATAAGAGATTGCATCAATGTCTTACACACTGCAAGTTTTTAAAATATATTTTAATGCTTTGCTTATCTATGTTGAATGCAGGTCTGATAGGGCACCGTGAGAAAGGCAATAAAGTATACAGAGACACATCTGCAGCATGGCATCTTGCAATAATGATAAGACCGTACAAAGTTTTTAGGATAGCTATGTCATCGGGAGTTAAACCAGACACTAATTTGCTATATAATGCAGTTGAAAATGTCACATACATAAGTCATATTCATCACCACTTGTATCTGTTGAAATCTGAAACTTTATGGATGTATACATGCATGAAATCTTAACATGTATACAAAATTATGTATCATCTTAGTTTTGAGCCACTGTTTACTCAGTGAGTAGCAGAGCTGTAGAGTCAAGATTTAACAAAGCTTATCAAATTAACTGATCTATAAACAATAGTTGAGCACAAACTTTGATGCCCTATGCAGCTGAATTTCTTGCCAACATTCATTGTTATGAATCACATCAAGAATTTCAAGTGAGTTACTGACAGGTGACCGGAGGAGCTACCACCAATCATATAATCAATGCTTTTTCTCCACAGCTGCAGGTGAGGGGGCAGGAGAGTTTTGCTTACTGTTAACATTAAAATCTATGAATGCAAATGTTTAAAGGTAATATATTTTACCAAGCTTCTGCATAATGCTAACAGGGAATATTTGGCAACTTTTCTGTTCTCTCTCATTTCTGCTACCTGTATTTGTCAAAAGCAGCCTCAGAGCAGGCCATCTATGCAAAACTTGAATTTGATTTCCTAAAAATAAATAACTTCTTGAAGAGGAAACGCTGTTTAAAATGTCTGCTCCCCAACTGATGTATTTTTAAAGCACAATAGAGACAAAAGAGCCGAGAGGCACAAACATGTATACAAAGATCATAGTTAACATCACATGGCAATTCAGTACAATGCCCTTCCCTTTAAAGATAAATTGCTTTCTATGTGCACTCTGCGGAGTGGAGTGCCATTTGAGTCATGTAAGGGCAGTTGTACTAAATATGCATTGCATATTTTCAATTACTTAGGCGTGATGAGAATTAAGCATTCGTCATTGAAAGATGTCCACATTTCAGCCAATTGGCTGAGTAGGGCTGCAAAATAGGTTTACTGATTAAATTCCCTAAATTAACTCATCAATTTTTGTTTTACAATTATTAAAATACTTGACTTTTCACATTAAATCCATTATTTAGCACTCTATTTACAGACAGTAGGAGTAAGACGTGTCATACCTCCATGGAGTGACACTAGAATATCCAGTGAAGTGCCTGGATCAAAGCTGCCATTGCTTGGTTTCACCCTGTATTTCTCTGGGGCTGTTGTTCTAACCTTGTTCAGAAAAAAAAAGAGGGAGAGGACTTGAACACCATCATCATATTATTCGCCAGCGGTCTTTGGGAGTCATTTTTTCTAAACATGTCACTTGGATCATCTTAGAGAAGTAACTATAAACTCATTAATGCAAGGAAGATCCAATTTTTCTTTTTTAAATTGCTTTTCAGCACTTGACATTAAGTTCCATATACATCTCTAAAAAAATTAGAAAAATATTCGGGAATAAAAATTGCTAATTTCCAGAGTGAATTATTGACTACAACTTTAAAAGAAAAGTGCCCAAAATTCTACATATTTTGCGCTTCTAGAAATTTTAAACGCAGTGCAAATGCTCTTAAATGATTCAAATTACACTCCAAAAGCATGGATGGAAAATTTCTATCTTTGCAAAGAGGACTTTAAATGCATCTTTGGACAATCTATCCTGAATGGCAAACTAATTACTCCCACTCCAGAGACTAGGCCACATAATCTAGGCTGACATTTCGGCACAACACTGAGTTGAGGGCTACAATGTTGGAGATCTCTTGGATGAAACGTTAATCGAGTAAAACATCCCATGGTAGTGTTCAAAAAACAGCAGGATAGTTCTCGGAACCCTAGTCAATGCATTCCCGTTATTATTTGACATTAAAATAGATTAGGTTCCTAGCTAACATAAATAAGGCCCCGAGCTAGCATACTTTTTAAGGGAGTAACTAGCTTTAATCGAGAGGGACATCATGGCAGGAGATCTCAGGCCCCTGATATGCTCATCCTGCAGGATGTGGGAAATGAGGGACGGTTCCAGCGTCCCCGGTGACCATGTGTGCGGAATGTGTCCAAATGCAGCTTCTAGCTAACCAGATTTTGGAGCTGGAGCTGCGGGTGGACTCACTGTGGAGCATCTGCGATGCTGAGCAAGTCGTGGATAGCACGTTTAGCGAGGTGGTCACACTGCAGGTGAAGATTACACAGACAGAAAGGGAATGGGTGACCATCAGGAACAGTAAAAGACTCAGGAAGGTAGTGCAGGAGTCCCCTGTGGTCATCCCCCTCTCTAACAGATATATCGTTTTGGATATTGTTGGGGGGATGGCCTCTCAGGGGAAAGCAGTAACAGCCAAGTTCACGGCATCATGGGTGGCTTTGCTGCTCAGAGGGGCGGGAGGAAACCAAGTGGCAGGGCTATAGTGATAGGGGATTCAATTGTTAGGGGCACAGACAGACACTTCTGTGGCCGCAAATGTGAATCAAGGATGGTATGTTGCCTCCCTGGTGCCAGGGTCCAGGATATCACGGAGCGGCTGCAGGACATTCTGGGGAGGGAAGGTAAACAGCCAGTGGTCGTGGTACACATTGGTGATAATGACATAGGTAAACTAAGGGATGAGGACCTGCAAGCTCAGTACAGGAAGTTAGATAAATTAAAATGCAGGACCTCAAATGTAGTAATCTCAGGATTACTCCCAGTTCCACGTGCTAGCGAGAGCAGGAATAAGAGGATAGACCAAATGAACACGTGGCTGGAGAGATAGTGTAGCCGGGAGGGGTTCAGATTCTTGAGGCACTGGGACCGGTTCTGGGGAAGGTGGAACCTGTACAAACTAGATGGGCTGCACCCAGGCAGAGCTGGGACCAGTGTCCTTGTGGGGGCTTTTGCTAGTTCTGTTGGGGAGTATTTAAACTAGTATGGCAGGGGGGTAGGATCCCAGGAGTAGGATCAGATAGGTCAGATTCAGATCAGAAAAATGGAGGTATAACATTAGCTAGGGACGTTGTGATAGACATGGAGTTAGAGGAGAAGCAAAGTTTAAAAAGTGTCCAGCAAGGGAAATTGACGGGGTTAAACTGTTTATACTTCAATGCAAGGAGTATTACAAACAAGGTAGATGAGTTAAGGGCACAGGTAGACACATGGCAGCAGGATGTCATTGCTATAACGGAGACCTGGCTAAAGGAGGGACAAAACTGGCAGCTTAATATCCCTGGTTATAGAGTCTTCAGACACGATAGAGTAGGAGATAAAAAAGGAGGGGGGTAGCACTAATAGTTAAAGAATCAATTCCCATTGAGAAGCGATGATATACTAAATGGGTCAACAAACGAGGCTTTATGGATTGAGCTTAGAAATAAAAAAGGGGCAGTCACACTACTGGGAGTATACTACAGACCCCCAAATAGTGAAAGGAAGATAGTAGTACAAATATGTAGGCAAATTTCTGCTTGTAAGAACAAGAGGACAATAATAGTAGGAGACTTCAACTATCCTAATATCAACTGGGATTCAAACAATAAAAGGGGCACTGAGGGAGAAAAATTCATGCAGTGTGTCCAGGAAAAATTTTTCAACCAATTAGTGACAAACCCAATGAGAGGAGATGCAATTCTAGACCTATTCTTGGGGAACAAAGAAGGGCAAGTGGGTGAAGTGACTGTTGGCGACCATATCGGGGACAGTGATCACAATTCAGTTAGATTTAGCATTACCATGGAAAAAGACAGAGATAAGGCAGGAGTAAAAGTCTTGAACTGGGGGAAGGCAAATTTTGCAGAAATGAGAAGGGACTTGGCTGAGGTAGACTGGACAGCAAAGCTGGAGGATAAAACAGCGGAAAACCAGTGGGAAGCACTAAAAAGCGAGATCCTAATTGTACAAAGTAGACATGTCCCCTACAAAAATAAGAGAGTGGTGCTTCCAAATCTAGACCCCCCTGGTTGTCTAGAGGAATATAGGGGAAGATCAAACAGAAAAAGAAAGCGTACGATAGGCACAAAGAACTAAGCACTGCAGATAGCCTAGACGAATGTAGGAAGTGCAGGGATGAAGTAAAAAAGGAAATAAGGAAATCAAAGAAAGGGCATGAAAAAAGATTAGCAAGTAAAGTTAAAGATAACCCAAAGATGTTTTACCAATACGTTAACGCTAAAAGGTTAGTTAAGGAAAAAGTGGGACCTATCAGAGATGAAGATGGAAACTTGTGTGTAGATGCAGAGGCTGTGGGAAAGGTTTGAATGAATATTTTGTCTCCATGTTTACAAAGGAAAGGGAGGATGTAAATATAGTAGTCCAGGAGGAACACTGCGAGATATTGGATGGGACAGTCATAAAGAGAAAGGAAACACTCAAAAGGTTGAAATCCTTGAAAACTGATAAGTCACCAGGGCCAGATGGATTGTTTCCGAGGCTGCTGAAGGAAGTCAGGGAAGAGATAGCAGATGCTCTGAGGGTGATTTTCCAATCTTCACTAGATACAGGGGAGGCACCGGAGGACTGGAGAAATGCAAACATAGTTCCATTGTTTAAAAAGGGATCAAAGGAAATGCCAAACAATTATAGGCCAGTTAGTCTAATATTGGTGGTGAGCAAATTAGCAGAATCAATACTGAGAGATAGGATTAACTGTCATGTGGAAAGACATGGACTAGTCAAGGATGGTCAGCATGGATTGGTTAAAGGAAGGTCTTGCCTCACAAATTTGATTGAATTCTTTGAGGAAGTGACAAGAAGGGTTGATGAAGGTAGTGCAGTGGATGTTGTTTACACGGATTTTAGCAAGGCATTTGACAAGGTCCCACATGGCAGATTGGTCAGGCAAGTAAAAGCCCATGGGATTCAGGGTAATGTGGCAAACTGGATGAAAGGTTGGCTTTGTAACAGGAAACAAAGGGTAATGCGCGATGGATGCCCTTGCGAATGGAAAGTTGTCTCAAGTGGTGTTCCACAGGGCTCGGTGTTGGGACCCTTGCTGTTTGTGTTATATATTAATGATTTGGACGTGAACGTGGGGGGCACAATTGGGAAATTTGCAGATGACACAAAGATTGGCCGAGTAGTGGATAGTGTAGAGGATAGCCATAATCTCCAAAACGATATAGATGGGTTGGTGGAGTGGGCGGTAAAGTGGCAGATGGATTTTAACATAGAGAAGTGTGAGGTCATACATTTAGGGAGGTCAAACAGTTACAGGGATTACACAATAAATGGGAATATACTAAGAGGGGTAGATGAAGTGAGAGATCTTGACGTACAAGTACACAGGTCCCTGAAGGCAGCAGTTCAAGTAGACAAGGTTGTAAAGAAGGCATATGGAATGCTCTCCTTCATTAGCAGAGGTATAGAATATAAAAGTAAGGATATAATGTTGGAATTGTATGAAACTCTGGTGAGGCCACAACTGGAGTATTGTGCGCAGTTCTGGTCACCACATTACAGGAAGGGCGTAACAGCTCTGGAGAGAGTGCAAAGGAGGTTTACAAGAATGTTGCCAGGGTTAGAAAAGTGTAGTTACGAGGAGAGATTGGATAGGTTGGGGTTATTTTCCTTAGAACAAAGAAGGCTGAGAGGTGACTTGATTCAGGCTTACAAAATTACGAGGGGAATAGATAGAGTGGATAGGATAAAATTGTTTCCCTTGATGGAGAATTCTAGAACCAGAGGACATAGATTCAAGATAAGTGGCAGAAGGTGTAGGGGGGACATGAGGAAGAACTTTTTCTCGCAGAGGGTAGTGGGTGTCTGGTAGAGGCAGAAACTCTAAACTTTTTTTTAAAAAGTACCCGGATCTGCACCTTAAGTGCTGTAAGCTGCAGGGCTATGAGCCGAGTGCAGGAAGGTGGGATTAGAAGATTAGAAAGGGCACCTGGGTGTCCTTGGGCTGGCATGGACAAGATGGGTCGAATGGCCTCCTTCTGTGCTGTAACTTTTCTATGGTTCTATTACCTGGCCATTATCAAATTGCTTTTGCTGGACCTTGCTGTGTACAAGCTTCCATATTTCCCACATTACAAAGAGGTTGCATTTCTAAAAGTATTGGTTATAAAAGCACCTTCGGATGTCCCGTGGAGAAAGATGCAAATGTAAGACTTTTTTCAAATGTTATCTCCAGGATTTATTGGGTAAATCATGGTACATTTGTGACCAGATCATATTCTCATACTTTTATTTGGAATAAATCACAGTTTATATGGAAAAAACAAAAATTGTTTTGGGAGAAATATGCATTTTTACAAGAATTGTTTAAATACCTTCATTTTCACAAGAAATATAGCCAATTAAAACTAGAAATAGGGGCAAAATTAGCCATGTGACCCATGAGCCTACTCCGCCATTCTACAATTATAGAATTAACAGCAAAGAATGGCTGATCTTCTACTTCAGCTTCACTTTCACACCTCGTCACCACTATCCCTCGACTTCCTTAACATCCAAAAAAATCCGATGGATTTCAGCCTGGAATATACTCAACAACTGAACATTCACACCTCTTGGGTAAAGAATTTCAAAGATTCACAACCCTCTGAATAAAGAAACATCTCATCTCAGACCTAAATAGCTTCCCCCTTATCTCACGACCATGACACCCAGTTCTGGACCCTCCAGCTAGGGGAAACAGTGACTCATCATCTACCCTATCAAGGCCTCTCAGAATTTCATAAGTTTCATTGAGATCACCACTCATTCTTCTAAATTTCAGAAAACATAGGCCCATTCTACTAAATTCCATAATTACACAATTAAAACTGTTTGCTTTTATTGGTAATTAAATATGAGAGTTTCTTAATGGTTTAACACAAATGATTGATTCTGATTCCGGAAACTGAGTGATTACTAAACCAACGAACTTACCTTAAATGCAACAGAGTTCTTTGTCACATTGGTCAGAGCTATCAAACATTTAGTTTCTCCACTTTCTTTAGAGCCAAAGTGAATATCTTCAGCTGGACTTTTTAAAACAAAAATAACAGTTAATAACGGGTTTGAAAAATAGGCATTCTATTTGGACACAGTAAATGATTATGCTAGAGAGTCAGTACAACAGAAATCTCTTCAGCACACAAGTTATGTTCTGGTTCAGTTTCTCCGTACCATGCATGGAAGTTTCCAAGCTCAACACATGGATCTACAAAACCTCAAGATAAAAACTAAGGTAGCCAACTTACATAGTACGTTAAAACAACCAGACAAAAAGCCATATCATTAATGTATAACCCCCCACTTTTCTCTAATTATCTGCAGAAATAAAGGCACTATATATTGAGATGTAGGATATGAATACCCACATATTACCACAACAGGATACCACTCATTTCGCCCTGTCACTCTCAATTTGCTATATATGGAAAGGGATAGAAAGTTCCTTCCGTGTTTCCTCAAAAAGTATTTCACAACGTAACTAGCAATGCTTTTGCAGCAACAATCTAAGTTTAGATCAGAGGTCTGAAGTTAGTTCACACAGAATCACAGTGCAGAAGAGGTCCTTCGGCCCATCGAGTCTGCACCGGCACGTGAGATAATTGTTCAAGATTTATTCTCTTAAAGACATCAGAATTATTAAACCATTTATCCTATATGTAAATATTATAACAATTTGCAAATACTGTAGTACATCTACTTCTAAAGTCAATGTTCCACTTTCCAGAGTCAGATTTCTGCAATTGCACACATCTCCAATGCTAAAATGTTTGGCCATGAAATTTGATAGTCCCTGAAATAGGCATGGGGATTGAGATGCACATTTAACCTGCACCCAGTGCTTTTGAAACAGGCAACGTACAAACTTCGGACTGCTATTCATGTTAAATGACCATAGCTTACAGCCAGTGCTAAGTGGCTGCCAAATGAGTAAGCGGAACAAAATGGAGGGGGGCTAGCAGGAGCTTAAAACTAGCTGAACTACTTAAAGTCAGCGTGAACCTTTTGGAGGGGAAATGCATTTTGGCTGAACTAAGTGCTAGAAGTCACTGTAAAAGTGAGCTTGACCTGGAAAGACAGAACATGGAAGAAAGTAGGCTCCAAGATTTTCCAGAGTGCACAAAAGGCCTTGGTACAGGAGGTAGAGAGCAGCAGGCATGTCATCTATTCACTAGGGTCCTGGAGACCCTCCAGAAACTCTCAGAAGGTAGTGGAACCATTGACCTTTGTGGTCAACGTCAGGAATCTAGTCTCAAGGGTTTGGATGTAGTGCAGTAAGGTGGTCAATGACCCAGTGGTCAAGGTCAGTGAATGTATGTTCAAATGCCATATCCCAGCAACTGCACCACCAGCCTCAGTCACTGCTCAGTCACCACACGGCCATCACTCACTTAACAATCTCTATCAATCAGGACTCATACCTAACATTCATAACTTTGCCTTACCTGCACACACACAGTTTTAAACAATGCAGTACTACAGGAGGTGAGCTAGAATGCATGATATAAATATAACTGAAATACCTTATGTGTAGCAATGATCCCCTGAATACTGTTTGCGGTTTCTTTGCTGATTTTGTCTTTGAATCTGGCCGTTCGGTGTCATCAAAAGAAACCTATATGTAAGAAAAAAAAGAAATTCACATCTTACCAAAGACAAAGATTGCGCATTGCATTCATCACATCTAATTGAACTCTCATTCTAAAACTAATTCGGTAAATGTAAACTAAAGCAAAGCACAAAAACTAGCTGTAGGAGAATACAGTATGAGAAAATATATTAGGAGCAACCAATTCAGAGTTTTGTCATGACTACATAAAAAGTGTTTCCTCAAAATGGTCCATGAGCTAAGAATGTGTGCGTAGCCCCCATTTAACTGTACAAGTGGTTCAACTGAAAAATAGCCAGCAGCAAAGTTTTAGTCTTAAGCAAGATAAAGGTTTATTACAAAACTACTGATGTAAGTTACTTAAGTTACTAACTGAATAGATACAAAGATTAAATGCAAATAAGGATAAAAGATACTTATAAAGATGAAATTCAGTTCATTCCCTTAAGACGTCATTGCAGGTCTGTAGCTTGCAGTTGAAATATTGGTTGTCCGGAGTGGAGGGTTGAATTTGAAGCAGCTGCGATAGCTTCTGCAGTCAGTTAGTTGGTTTTCGCCTTTATGGGTGGACGCAACAGGTCAAGCAGGGTTGAGAGCGAGAGAGAAGAACCCTCTCTGATGAGATCTCTCAGAGCTCTGCCTGGGGGGTCTGCACAAAGTGGCTTTCTCAGCCTGCCATTATCACAACCAAACCAAAATGGCTGCTAAGTTAATTCCAAATGAACCATTGTTTCACCAAGCAGGGAAGTTAGTTATGTTAAAAGCAAAAAAGTGCGGATGCTGGAAATCCAAAACAAAAATAAAAATACCTGGAAAAACTCAGCAGGTCTGACAGGATCTGTGGAGAGCAACACAGTTAACGTTTCGAGCTCTGTTGAAGAGTCATACGGACTAAGTAAAAATAGAAAAGAGGTGGAATAGAAGCTGGTTTAAGAGGAGGGGGGGTGGGTAGAGCTGGGTAGAGGGCCAGTGATAGGTGGAGATAACCAAAACATGTCACAGACAAAAGGACAAAGAGGTGTTGAAGGTGGTGATATTATCTAAGGAATGTGCTAATTAAGGGTAGAAAGCAGGACAAGCAAGGTACAGATAGCCCTAGTTGGGGTGGGGTGGGGGGAAGGGATTGAAATAGGCTAAAAGGTAGAGATAAAACAATGGATGGAAATACATTTAAAAATAATGGAAATAGGTGGGAAAAGAAAAATCTATATAAATTATTGGGGAAAAAAAAAAGGGGGGGGGGAGAATCGGAAAGGGGGTGGGGATGGAGGAGAGAGTTCATGATCTAAAATTGTTGAACTCAATATTCAGTCCGGAAGGCTGTTAAGTGCCTAGTCGGAAGATGAGGTGCTGTTCCTCCAGTTTGCGTTGAGCTTCACTGGAACAATGCAGCAGGCCAAGGACGGACATGTGGGCATGAGAACAGGGTGGAGTGTTGAAATGGCAAGTGACAGGGAGGTCTGGGTCATGTTTGCGGACAGACCGAAGGTGTTCTGCAAAGCGGTCACCCAGTCTGCGTTTGGTCTCCCCAATGTAGAGGTTAATTATGTTGACGTCCTTTGAAGTACCTTCTTGTTTCCTGTTCTCTTAGAAGCTAAGGAGCCTTGAGCTTGAGACCGTTAGAAGATTCAGTGGAAAGCCGTGAGGGGTGGGGAATCTTGCATTTTAATGACTCTGTGATCAGTTCTGGAGATAATAGTCTGATAAGGTCTGACCAAACACAGAAAGGCACCAAGATGTCTGTCCATACCTCCATTTTGAAAAGGACTTTTAAACTCAATTTAATGGTTTGAAATTTTTTAAATAATGTACCTTTAAAACAGTTGCCCTTAAAATCAGTAACATTGTAACTATACATTCGTGATGGTTTTTACATGAAAACTGAAATGTATACTGCTCCAAATAAAAACATGCACTCACTGCATCACATGGCATCTCATTTTATTGTCCGATATGGTAGCTTAATATATAGATCAAATTTAAATATCCAATTTGGCTGTGTTAATTTTTTCAGGTGGAAACAGAGGTACAGAATTGTGGGTAAATATTGAAATCAAAACATATAGGGAACAGAAAATACATTCTAATATTAGTTAATGAAAAATGATCACTACTGTTGCTATGGGTGTCAACAACGTCCCTGCATACTGATTGTTTGGAAAAAAAGAATCTAAACTATTCAACAGCACTACAGGATGAGTATATGTAATCACATAATTGAAAAGAAAGCCAACATTGCCATTTCTGATACGAGCTTTTCATATCAGATTTATTTAATTTCCCAGCTGCCATGGTAGGATATGACCACCACCTGGAAGTTCCTCTCCAAGCCACTCACCATCCGAACTTGGAAATATATTGCCATTCCTTCACTGTCGTTGGGTCAAAATCCTGGAACTCCTTCCCTCACAAGAGCAATTAGAGATGGGCAATAAATGCTGGCCCACATCTCATTAATGAATTAAATAACTCATGTCTACAGATCATTATTCCAGGCCCCTGAATTACCAGTCCAGTAACAACCATTATGCTATCATATTCCTATTACAAGCATATAAAATAGGAGAAGTACACCATTTGACCCCTTGAGCCTGCTCCGCCATTCAATAAGTTCATGGTTGATCTGCCTCTTTTGAATACCACATTCCCATCCACCCCTGCTTGTTAGGCAAGGAAATCAATCTACATCCATCTTAAAAATATTCAATGACCCCGCCTCCAATGCCTTCTGACAAGAGTGTCCCAAAGTCGCACAACCCTCAGAAAAATCTCAACCCCTAATTTTAAAACAGTGCCCCCCTAGTTCTGGACTCACACGGAAGAGAAAACATCCTTTCCAAGTCCACCTTGTCAATACTGTTCAGGATCTTATATACTTCAATTAAGTCACCCTTTACATTTCTAAACTCATGGAATGAAGCCCAATCTGTCTAACCATTCTTCATAAGACAACATGCCCAGGTATCAATCAAGTAAACCTCTTCTGAACCATCTCCAATGCATTTACATCCTCCCTTAAATAAGGAGACCAAAACTGCGTACAATATTTGAGATGTAGTCTCAGCAATGGCTTGCATAACTGAAGCAAAACATCCTTACTTATGTTCAATTCCTCTTAGAATGCTATCCTTTATTACATCAACCTTCTTAATTACTTGCTGTACCTGCATACTAACCTTCTGTGACTCATGCACCAGAATTGGAATTCTGCGATCGTTCTCCATTTAAGTAATTCTCTACTTTTTTTAATTCTTCCTGCCAAAGTGAACAACTTCACATTTTCCAACATTATACTTCGTCTGCCAGATTTTTGGCCACTCACTCAACCTATCTATATCCATCTGCAACCTCCTTATGTCCTTTTCACAGCATACTTTCCTACTTACCCTTGTGTCATCTGCAAATTTAGCTACCATGACTTCACTCTCTTCATCTAAGTCATTAATATAAATTGTAAAAAATGGAGGCCCCAACACTGACCCCTGCGGGACTGCACTCTTCACATCCTGCCAATCAGAAAAAGATCCATTTATGCATACTCTGTTTTCTGCCAGCAAGCCAATCTTCTATCCAGGCTAATTTGTTACCCCCTATGCCATGAGCTTTTATTACCCACAATAGCCTTTCATGTGGCACCTTATCAAATGCCCTCTGGAAATCCAAGTACAACTCATCTACAGGCTCCCCTTCATCTACAGCGCATGTCACTCCTTCAAAGAACTCCAATAAATTGGTTAATCATTATTTCCCTTTCACAAAACCATGTTGACTTTTCCTGATTATCTTGAGTTTCTCTAAGATCCCAGCTATAACCTCCTTAATGATCAATTCTAACATCTTCCCCACAACATACATCAAGATAACTGGCCTCTATTTTCCTGTTTACTGCCTCCCTCACTTCTTGAATAGAGGGGTTATATTTGCTACTTTCGAGTCTGATGGAACCGTTCCAGAATCTAACGAATTTTGGAAAATTAACACCAATGCATCAGCTACCTCATTAGCCACTTCTTTTAAGACCCCAGGATGAAGTCCATCAGGACCCAGAGACTTGTCAGGCCACAGCTCCATCAGTTCGCTCAATACCGCTTCCATAGTGATTGTAATTTCACCAAGTTCCACTCTCTCTTCCACCTCCTGATTTACAGCTATTACTGGAATGTTTTTTGTGTCCTCTATAGTGAAGACAGAAGCAAAACATTTTTTCATTTTATCTGCCAATTCCTTATCATCTACTATTAACTCCCCACTGTCGCTCCCTGGAAGATCAACACTCACTTTACTTACTCTCTTCCTTTTTAAATACCTGTAGAAACCCTTGCTATCCATTTTTTAAATTTCTAGCTAGCTTCCTCTCATACTCTAATTGCTTTCTCCTGATTAACCTTTTAGCTATTCTCTACCATTTTTTATATTCTGGCCAACCATCTGACCTGCCACTCATCTTTGTGCAGTTATATGCTTTTTCCTTAAGTTTGATGCTTTCCTTAACTTCTTTAGTTAACCATGGATGGTGGGTCCTCCCTCAATTTTTCTTTATAGTAGGAATATACTTGTTCTGAGTGTTCTGGAATATTTCAGAACACTGGTTTTCTATTGCTCTACCTCCTAGCCTAGTATCTCAGTTCACTTCAGCTAGCTCAGCTTTCGTGCCCACATAAGGCTGTATCTTCCGATCGGTGAGCGGGAAGGTGGGGCCCGCTCACCAACATGTAAAATGACATGGGGTGACGTCAGGCATGCGTCCCGACGTCACCCCATGTCATTTAGATTTGCAATTCGGCTGCGCGCCCGAACTGTCAAAGGTCGATTAGGGCCATTAAAATGATTAATGGGCCTGCCCGTCCAACTTTAAAGGTTGGCGGGCAAGCCAGGAGCCCTGGTGGGCTTCTGAAAAAACATGAAACCTCATCCACGGCCGGGATAAGGTTTCATGAGGTTATTAAAATTTGTATGAACTCTCTAAATAAAAGAAATTGACATGCCCCACCTCATGCGACAGTGCCACATGAGGGGACATGTCAGTAATTTTTTTTCACATCTTTATTTAATGTTTCAAACCTGAGCCGATCTCCCTGAGGCAGCACTTTGCCTCAGGGAGATCTGTGCGCTCTTTTGCACACATGCACGAAAGAGCGCACTCCCGGCTCAGGGAATCCCCCCCTGCTGGCACAGGGAGCGTATGGACGTCACACTGGGCGGGTCTTAATTGGGGGTGGGGGGGGGGGGGGGGGGGGGGGGGGAGAGAGAGAGAGAGAGAAACGTTGCCCATAGTTTCCCTTATTTAAGTTTAAAATACTAGTATTAGATCCATTCTTCGCCCTTTCAAGCTGGTTGTAAAGTTCACTCACCGTTACACCTTCTGCCCCTCTTACGTATGCCTCCCCAGTTGCTGCCTTCTCCCATTATCCCATAGCCCCCAACCTCACCCCCCACACCTTCATTTTCCCTCCCAACCTCCCCACAGAAAATCCCAGCCTCAGTCATATTGTGGTCGCTGCTACGCAGGTTGCCTTCACCCTGGAGGTCATTAATTAATCCTGTGACATTACACAATATCAAGTGTAATATAACCTGCTCTCTCTTTGGTCCAGAACGTGCTGCTGTAAAAAAAAACAAACATTCTCTCGAAAGTATTCTATGAACTCCTCACCCAGGCCACCACTGCCAATCTGATTTTTCCAGTTCTCTGTAGATTTAAATAACCCATCATCATTGCCAGCCCTTTATCACAAGCACCCAATATTTTTCCTTCTATATTTTGTCCTACATTGTGGTTACTGTATTGAGGTGTATAGACCACTCCCACTAATGACTTTTTCCCCTACTATTCCTCATCTCCACCCAAACCGATTCTACATCCTGATCTCCTGAACCAAGGTAATGGCATTAACCAGCACTATTAAACTACTGGTCATAGGAGTGTAAAAGCAGAAGACTGATTATATCAGGGTTGTGCAAAATATTGCACAGGAATTTCCATTAGCTTTGTTTCAACATATCCCATGATAAATAATGGAAATTAACGGAATCAGCAGTGTTACACAATAGTCCTCAACATATGGGTGAGTCTGGCAGGTTCTGCTCCAGATACAACAACTTTCCTAAGTTTGAGGTGCGGTGGAGGGTTTGGAAAACATAAGACAAAGTCATTAAAGAAGCACTGGGCAGTTGTTTTGTTCGCTTCAAACAAAGGAAGATAAAAAAAAAATCAAATGGGCCTGATTGTGATCACCACAAACTGAAACTGTGCAACTTCTAGCAGTTACTTCACTAGCATTTAATCCTTCCCAGGGTATGAGCAGCAAATGGTATGGATTAATGGCCCAGGGAAGTCAAAAGAAAACCACTAGGAAAAAGGCAAGTGTAAAAAATGAGCAAAAGCAGAAAATGGATACAATAGCTAGTTAGCAATGTCTCTAAAATTAACAGTTCAATGACTTATTACTTGGATTGCAAGTATAGTAATCTGCAATTGTACAACACAGATTACATTACAAAGTCAACACACTATTTAGGAATACCTCAAGGGACCCCATATGCAGACTCTTATAGCACATTACTGCTGTAACATATTGTTCACCTCCCACAGCAGATGCTCAATGTTATATTGTTCATAACTATTAGCTATGTCTACACAACAAAATCAAAATAGAAATTTCATTTTTGAGTGGAGGAGCCCAAGGAATGCAGCAAAAGCTTCATTTAAAAAAAAACCATCAGGTTTCCCATGACAGCAAGTAGGGAGATATATTTTGTCATGACAAAGATTATAAAATGCATAACAACTGTGCAATAAATAGTGAGTGATCATGCCCCAATAATCCTTTCCAATGCACAACTGGGAATGCTTGAGATGAACAATCTATTAAGGTAGCCTGCAAGACTATGCAATGTTAATGAGTCAAAGTAAAAATATGAACTTGTGCTCATACTCCTTCCTGCGGGCAAGTGCCATCAATAGAAACAGCCCGGTATATTACAAACCAAGTTTTGCTGTTTGGAGAAGGGAATACACATGAGTGACTGAGTAAGTGAGAATATAAAAGTATTGGAAGAGTCGGTAACTCAGCCCCTCAAGCCTGTTCTGTCATTCTATCATGGATGAGTACCTGATCAGTACCCCAATTCTGTTCACCTGACTTTGATCTATATCCTTCAATTCTGTAATCCATCAAAAATTCATCAATAACAGCCCTGAAAGTTTCAATTGATTCAGGTCTACACCCTTTTGAGAGAGAAAGTTTCCAAGTTCCACTACTAATTGTGTGGAATAAAAAAGCCTCCCAACTTCACACCTAATCACAGTTGTTTAGGATTTCCCCACCAGAGGAAATAGCTGCTTTATGCCCCCTCTACTGAATTCCTTTACCATTTTGAAAGAAAAAACATTGTTTTTCTAAACTCAAGGAAATACAAACCAAGCTTATGCAACCTAGCCTCATAATTTAGCCCTTTAAACTCCAGTCTTTTCTCTGGGAATCTGCACTATAACCACTCCATGGCCAGTATGTCTTTCCTGTGATGTGGTGCCCAAAACTGAACACAATACTTCAGATGCACTCTGACTAAGCTTCTGTACAACTGAAGCATAACACCCTCCCTTTTGTATTCTAGCCCCTCGAGATAAAGACCACCATTCGTCTTTATATTGCTTTTCATGCCTGAGCACAAACTTTTAATTATATGTACATGGTGATCTAAATCTCTTTGCTCCTCCAAGCACCTGGTCTTTCTTCATTAATAAAATAGTCTTATTGGTCTTTCTTAGATCTAAAGTTGATGACTTCTCACTTCCGCGTATTGAATTCCATCTGCCATACTTTCATCCACTCAATCTTTCTTACTGCGCTCCTGCAACATGCCTGATTCTCGGAAAAATTTTCCCAAATATTTGCCTACAAAACACAGTCATAGATTTTTGTCGTAATGGTTGGATAAGTCTTGATGAGCTGATGGTCTTTACGTGCCTTTCTTTTCATACGTTTGTTACTTGTATGTTATGTGTTTACTGGTAGGCACTCCACCTGTCCAGTTGTAATCTGCTATGTTATCAATATACATTTGAGCCAATCATGTATGTATGTATGGATTGGGAACGTTGCAATTAACAGGCAAACAAAAGATTTTTAGGAAAGTGAACAAAGAAATTACTGCAATAGCAAGCTCAATGATTATTACATATTTCAAAATATCTGATTTAACTAGGCTACAATTTTAGTAAATTTTAAAGTTCTACCTTTTTTGGTTTCTGCAAGGGCTCTTCATTGTGGTTAGTGTCAACAGTTTCCTTGCTATCTCTATCTCCTTTTTCTTTTCCATCCAATTCATCTTCACCTGGGATTGGGCCATTTTCACATATGGGCGTTTGAAAATCATCATCTGGCAATGGCGGGTAGCTATATTTAAAGGGATCCTAAAAAGAGGGACAGTTACATTAAGAAAAATACAAAATATACATAAACTGTTGAAAAAAGCAAGTCTTTCACTGTTAACTAAGTAACACAAAATAAATTGACTTTCTCAATTTCATTTCAAATAGTAGCACAAGCAGTAACAGTTTAAATGCTGGAGAATATTTGTGGTTCAATTTTCAGGTAAAATATTTGAATGGAAACAATAATTTTATATATCAGATGATTGTTAAAGTTTCTAAAGTCAAATTCCTTAACTGGTTATTGATCTTTGGTACAATTAACATTAGAGGTAGAAATATTGGAAAGGGAAACAAATTTGTTCAGGGAAGTCAGCAACTATTTAGTGAATCAACAGCAGCTTTAAGAAAGCTCGAGGAAGGCAACATCTCTGACTACTGGCCGCAGCAGCTCAGGGACATGACCAGATGCAAAAATCAATAAATACTACAGGTCTAGTGAAGACAGGTTGAGAGAACATGACCAGAGAAAAAGAAAATCCTGCAAAATCTGAAATGAGACCGGAGAGCTGGTAATGCACAGCAAAAGGATGAATGGCTCAGTCTCATTCATGTGAAAGGATTCCAACTGAAGCTCAAACCCACCCTTTCAGATGCTGGAAGATCCTTGCTTGTCATTTTTAAGGTTAAAACATGTGCCTTACATTAGGGATAATCTTTATGATTAAATTTTGTTGGGGCAGCAAAGAAAATGTGCCTCTTCTGCTCCCTATAAAACTGTACTTTACCTTTGATTGTTTGTATCAAAATTTTTAGCTGGCAAAAATAGATTTAACGACCAGTTTAGTTAATGATTGTACACTGCAACTGAATCTCAGGACTTAGAGAACTTTATTATAGTCAGTATTTCTGCTTTAATAATTAAAGGAAGCAACTAAAAAATTTTGCTAACCACCTATGTAAAGCTGAGTCACACCACCATTATATAAAGTCTTTCTGCACCTGTAACGTGAAAAGCTGCAGCAAGTTAGACATTTAAATATCCTAGTCGTACGTTCAGCTTCCTAAAATTTACATTTTAAACTCAACTTTACAATTACAACTTTAATTAGGCATCTAAAGATTCAAGAATTTATGAAGGTTGGCCTTGATAATCATGAAAATATGAATTGAAGTTCTGACATCAAGTGAATTCCATAGTCAGCTTTAGTTCAGTGGCGATACCCTGCCCGGAGTCACAAGGTAATAGGTTCTAGCCCCACTTCGAGGGCTTAGCACATTAACCAAGCTGACACTTCTGACAATGCAGCAATCTGTCAGGACTGCACTGAAGTGCCATCTTTCAAACGTGACTTTAAACCAAATCCTCATCCATGAAGTATTTTCTTTTACATTCCAATGTTGGCTTACTTGTAGCTGGATTCCAATCATAAGGACTGTACAAAGAAAGGCAGATTGCTCTTTCCATACCACATTTTGATAGGCACAATGTCCCATTTTGGAAGTTGAACTCCAACAAGAAATAAGCTTAGGATTTTAATATTATAGGCATAATGTCAAAGAATATTTGACATGAAATGGAAAGCCCAATGTGATTACAGCTGTTCGCTAGCTAACAATTTGCAGCTTAATCAGCTATTTCACACAAAAGTTTAATGAAATAAGTGCACATTTAACCATGCATCGATACGGTGGATATGTCTTGCATCAAATCCGAGAAGTCCATCTGTGCGGATGACCTGGCACTGCTGACACAGGGCAAGTACGACACATACAAGTGACCTGTTCCTGCTGGAATGCTACTTCTGAACCAGGTGCCTCTACCCAATGCAAAGAAAACAGCTGTGCTGGTGCTCCACCGGAACAACAACAGCTGGGAAGGGGCTTCGGGTTTCCTTCTGCGAAAGGCAACTTATCATGACCTCCACCCAAAAATGCCTGGGTGTCATCTTCGACAAAACTCTCCCTTATTGGCCTCTTCGTGTTAACAGCAGCAGCCAAAAAGTAAAAACCAGGTTGAACCTGCTCGAGAAACTCACTGGAATGTCATGGGAAGCACAGCCAGAAAACTTTGCACTGTAACAGTGGCCTAAGTCTACTCTGCTACAGAATACTGCTCTGTCTGATGCTCCTGCAAACACCACACACACAAAGATTGTGGACATGCCACTGAATGCCACCATGAGAATGGTTTTAAGAATGCTCAAGTCCACTTCAACTGAATGCCTCCTGGTGCTATCCTACATTGCCCCATCTGCCATTCATCAAACATCATGCTGAGAGAGATGGAAAAAGTCATGAGAAGTATTGACCATTCCAAATAAAAGACTTGAAAACGCCACTAAGTAGCTAAAATCATACGAGCCATTCTGGAAAACAACAGCTAATACTCATGCAGCTGTTATCAACCCACAATGCAGATGGACAGAATTGTGGGATGCATGCAGCATAAGAACCAACACCTTATCACTGACCTGATAGCGGAGGTACCTGGCTTCAGCCTCCCTTGAAGACAGTGGACAATCCCCAACCTTATCCACACAGGGCATGGATGATGCAGGCACCTGCTCCATAAGTAGATGAGAGACAGCCCAATTGCAGCCATGAGTCCCAAACCGTAGAACACATTACATCAACCTGTCCACTAACCCCTGTTGCAGCAGGCATCTCATTTCTTCACTCAGTTTCTCAGGAGGCCATCAAATGGATAGTCAAACTAGGCATCCCATTATGAACTATTCCCAAACAAAACATAGTAAGTAGCAACAATGCAGCATTAAAAATTCAAATGGATCACCACTTAGTACTGCCTTACTGAACACATATATAGATTGGCTGAGTGACTCATAACTCTGGCTTTCTTCCACAGCTCATTTGTCTAATGTTATTTTGTGTTGTAGGATAGTCCTATCCAAAATTATCACTAGTTTAAGTGAAGTCCATTCAAAACTGCCATATGTTTCTATTCAGGTCGAAAAATACCGCAGTCAGCAAATTGGAATTGATCACAAGTGAATTGTGAGAAAGTTTGTTTTTTTAAAGGAAATTGTTTGAGTGGAATGGATGAGTTTCCTTCAGCGTGCATTGAAAGAGCTCATCATCGCCTCCGTAATCTCTACCATCGGTTTTTAAAAAGTTTCCTTAATGAGTACCTTCATACTTTTGGAAGGGACTGTGACCAAGCCCAAAAAATGATCTGGGAAGGCCGAAAAAAATAATCCTGGGCAAAAAAATTTTTTTTAAAACACTGTTCACTGTTCAACAGGAGGAAGCCCTCAAGAATGAGGATGGTCTTGGCTTTTGCTGCATCCAGAGTCAAAAGGCTTTATGTCTCTCCTTTATATTCTGTAAAATGCTGAACTATAGTTGAACCATGGCATAATACATATTGATAACAGGTCGAAAATACTTTAACTGTACATCTGAAAATCAAACACATCCAAAAACCGACAGTTTTTCTGAATGGCTATGCAGTTAATTTGTGTGTTAATAAAGCAATGTAATATATTGCACGTGTAATATGTTTTAACAGGTAAGAAGTAGGGTTGCAAATGGAGAAATAACCAAGTATTTGTAGGCTATAGCTGGCCTAGGCTTTTGTAATGTAAGTAGGCCGAGGGCTACCATATACACGGTAGATCTGAAAACATCTGAATACCAAAACACAATCAGCCCCAAGAGTTCGGATAAAGGGTACTCTCCCTGTACAACAGCATCTTCAGCACAAGCCTAGGATTTTTCCCTTTTGACATAGAACTTACAGAACAGAAAAAGCTATCTGATAAACCTGGTCCATTCAGCCTGTGTTCATACACAACATGAGCCTCCTTCCACCCCTCTATCTAATCTTATTAATATAACCTTCTATTCATTTCTGCCTCATGTACCTTAGCTTCCTTTAAATGCATCTATGCTATTCATCTCAATGCTTCTGGTGGAAAGCTCCACATTTTAACCATAAATTAAGAACAGCAACTACTTAATACTGTAGTGGTTACTGTTATTCTGACTGATCACTGCATCCAAAGTCTCCCAATATTGAAAACAAAGTAAAGCTTTTATTGACTTTAGTAGAAAATCACAGCGAGTCATCCAAGGCAGAATTCCAATTGCAACTAGAGTAGAGCTGGTTTGTGGCAAATAGTGGCTGCTGTGGAAGCCTCTGAACAGTTCGTATGAATCTAGTCATTGCAAGTTTATCCAAAACATCCAAGAGCATCTTTCACCCAAGAATGAACAAAATAAAATTGGCAGTCTGAACTGAAAACTCAGTGAGCATCAGTAAAAACTCCATAAAGCAAAAAAAATAAAAAATAGCCTCTGGTGCTCATCCTTTGAAATAACCTATATAAAAGGCAAAACCAGATGTGATCACTGGGCAGAATCTAGCTCACCACCACACAAAAAAAAATCACTGCATAAAGTTTCCCATCAAATGGCGTTCTTAATGGTCTCCTAAGTAGGAAAATCACACCTAGAGTAACTGCCAAATTGAAATATAACAAATGCCATCACTCTCGCTTGTCCCTTCGCCATTTTTTACGCCATATTTAGTCAGGTTTGTGGCTCAAAAGATTTAATTGACAACTTCCTACCCTACATCCAGCTACAATGGGCGGAATCATCCCAGGTTTGCACTAAGCGTGGAGGCGGGCAGGAAAAACGACATTTTTCTTGCCGGCCGCAATGGTGACTTTTCACGCTGTATCGCTCCGAACCCACCGCATTAATTATGCATTTCCGGATACACACCATTTCAATGGCGGCCAGGCTCCAATTTGCCTTCCACGCTGTCACTCGCCACTTCATCACGCCAGACACCACATTTAAAGTACAGCCACACTCAGCACTTCCAGCCCAGGACTGCAGCAAAGACATGGCCCCAAAAGGGAAGACAACTGCAGTCCTCGAGTGCCTTTTGGACATTGTGGAGGCCTGCTGTATGTCCTCTACCCCTGCTCTGGCTGCAGAAGGGACAGCAACCTTACCACTCTGGCTTGGTAGGCGATGGAAGTGGTGATGAGTGCCAATGCTGCACAGAAGAGGTTGGCCATTCAATGCAGATAAGAGGATGAATGATCTCTTCCGTGCAGCCAGGATATGACAACCATCTCATCATTCTCATGCCCAACACATTTACTGACATCTCACTCACTGCCAGCTTGAGGTATATCACTACCCATTCCTCTCAATACCCTCGCATGCCCATCTGGCCTCATCTCCTCTGGAGACTGCCTCCTCAGCCCTCACCATCTTGAGACCACTTGCACAGATCAACATGTGCCCCCAAACACACCCTGGGGTATCCCCCTTCCCCCGTACAGCCATCATCCTGTAACCTCTTCCCTTGCCTGAGGCTACTTCTTCCCCCTTCCCCAATCAAGACCTTGTCCTGCCGCCATTGAAAAGCCACCCGCATATGGCTGATCTGGGAGGTAGAGACCTGCCTGTGAGCCCCCCTAAAAGCGATGTGGGGCTGTGAAGCCTGGCGTTGATGACAGAGCGCTGTGCGAAGCAAGGTAGGTAAATAAACCATGAAGTTGCGAACAAAGTGCAGCCTGCCAAATGCACACTCTATATACACTGTTGTGAAGCAAGTTGGTGTGTTTTCCCACCGACGTGGGCGGACGATCCAGCAGGAGGGGATGAGCCCAGTCGGCTCACCTTATAACGATATGCAGGTGTATCACAATGAGGTTCCCGATGTCCGATGGCAGGAAACGCAGCCCGCCATCGACAGGCTGAGTGGACGATCGCAAACTGGTTTCACAACGTCTTTTGGTCTTCTCACCATTTGGTCCACTCAAGCCACTGAACATGCCCAACGCCAGTGGGCACGGAAAATCCTGGCTCATGATTATGAAATTCATGTTACAAAGAGCTCGACAGCAGTTTTAAGGAGAATCTTAACTCTAACCTTCACTTTAAATATTACAATGCAAAAGTAGGAAACAATGACATGGCTGTACTAATACTAATTATTGCTCATCTACAACCAAGTGCAAAATAACAAATACCACCATCACTGGTTTACAATGTGAATTATTAAAAGGTGCAAGGTGTTTACAGATGGAGACAATGGCAGCATCTTGTGTGCCAACAGTGGATAAACTCAGAGTCTCCAAAGTCCCAGGAAAAGGTGTTAAGAATGTCAGGTGGTAAACAGTTGTGCTTTAAACTGTAGATTTAGTTCCAAAATGAAAGAGTGTTGGGTTCTCAAGGATAGCTAATCAACATTCCTACCTAAGTACAAGGCCCAGGTGATTCATGCTGCCAATGGGCTTGGGTGGGGGGGAGGGGGGGTATTTTTAAGACATCGCCAACTACTCTCAGACACAGTTAGTCTGCGAGAGAGCGCGAGAGAGCGCGAGAGAGCGCGGTGTTACAGTAAAAGCCTTGTTACATGAAACCTTATTGCATTATATTGTCAGCTATTAACTGAAAAAGAGAAATTTGAACTTCCAGTTATCGGTCTTTACGGGAATCATAAATTTACTTTTCCAGTTTGATTCTGTTAAGAAATTTTACTCAGCAACAGTCTTTTTGAAAACATATATGCAGGTCGGTTTGCACTAAATATTGGCAGACAATTGTTAAAACTTGAATTTATAAATTAGACTTCAACAATTTGACCCAAAGATTCTATTCTAGAGATCCAAAACCATGTATGCGACGCTGCCCCAGATTAGAACATCTGCAGGAATTATCTGCCTCAAGTCTGTCTCAAAGTCTCTGAGCTGGACTGAGCACAAGTGAGAGACACTGACACAAAGAGAGTGGAAGGAATATATGGATTGTTTAACACTCAAGAACTCAAGTCACACCATTGCAGAATCTGGTCCTGTTGTGATGTCCTTGCTACATGCAAAAAGTGAGAAAGGGTGTGGGAAAGGACAACCACAATGTTAGTCAAGGCACCAAGGAGCAGGAAGCAGTTCAGGGGCCACTGAACAGAAAGGTTATAGTTAAAGGTGATTTTATCATTAGGTGGATACAAAGCATCTTCTGCAGCCATGATCAACAGTCCCAAAGGGTGTGTTACTAACCCAGTGCAGAGTAAGAGATATCTCAAAGTGGCTAGGAAGGATCCTGAAAAGGGACTGTAGTGATCCACTTATTGTGATCCATATTGGGATCATTAAGATGTATGAAAGAATAGAAATATAGTCCTGCTGATTTTATATTAGCTCCTGATGCACAAAGAGGAAACTTGAAAGTGGTAATCTCAGAATTATTACCCAAGCCATGTGGCAATTGCCTTCGGGACAAACAGATCTAGAAAGTGGATGCATGCCTGACAGATCGGGGTGGGAAGGCAGGGGTTCCATTCAATGGGACACAAAGACAGAGGTCAAACAAGTCTGTCATCAGATCAACCCTCTTCTCCATCTTCCTTGCTGCAATACTGCACCTCACTTCCTACAAATTACTCACAGGCATGGAGATCATTTACAGAACTAATGGGAAACTGTTCAACCTATGCCACTTTCAATCCAAAATCAAAATCACTCCAACTTCAGTCAGTGAGCTCCAGTATGCAAATGACACTTTTGTGCATGTTCACTCAGAAACTGAGTTCTAGGTCATAGTCAACTCCTTTTCTGAAGCATATGAAAAAATGGGCTCTTCAATAAAGAGATGGAAAACTAAGGTCCCTCTTCTAATCAGCTACAGCACAACACCTCCCCTCATCAATTAAGTGGAGAAATGTGGATCATTTTGCCTATCTTGGGAGCCTCCTCTCGAAGAAGGCAGGCATAGAAGATAAAATTCATCATCACCTTTAATGTGTCAGCTCAGCCTTCAGCTGAATGAGGGAAAGAGTATTTGAGGACCAGGATCTCATACCTAAGACTAAGGTCATGGTTTACCAGGCAGCAGTGATTCTCACGCTCCTATACGCTGTGCAAACTTGGATAACCTACCGCAGGCACCTCAAAGCACTAGAGAAGTGCCACCAGCAGTGCCTTTGCAAGATCCTCCAAATCAGGTGGTAGGAAAAGCAATTGAACAGGAGTGCTCTCTCCCAAGCCAACATGCCCAGCATCAAGGCGCTAATCACTCAAAACCAACTCTGCTAGGCAGGACATGTCATTCCTATGCTTGACACCACCAAAACAACTGCTCTACTCAGAACTTAGTCGTTGCAGGAGACTCGGAGGATAACAGATGAAACACTTTAGGAGTATCCTCAAAGCATTCCTGAAGAAGTCAAACATCTCCCCCAGCTAATGGGAGTCCCTGGCTTTTCACCAACCAAAATGGAGGAGCTTCATTCGGGAAGGTACTGAACATATCAAGAGAATTCATCAGGAACACGCAGAGGTGAAGCCCAGGTTTCGAAGGCAGCGAACAAACCTCCAAACTCATCTACTCGACCCTCCAAGTACCACTTGCCCTGTACATGTGACATAATCTGCAGATTGCACTTTGGACTCATCAGCCATCTCAGAACCCACTGACTCAGGGTGGAAGCAAGTCATCCTCAATCCCAAGGAACTGCCTCAGAGAAGGTGATGAGAGTACTGACACAGGAAGGAAATAAGAACTGAGGCAATGCATCACACCCTACTCCGCAGATCAAATAAAGCAACAAAATCCAGAAACATTTAAAATCAGTAAATAGTTCAACATCACTACCAACAATGGATTTAAGTCATGAAGCTGTAATGGAAGAGTGGGAATATTAAGTTCCAAATACTACACATTTCCTCCTGGTGAAACCATAGACACTAATCACTATTCCAGGTGAAAGTAATGAAAAGCCACAGCATGCACTTAGGAAACTGATATGCAAGGTGTAATTTATTTACAACATGACTAGTTAAACAACCTGAAGTCAGAATATTTAAATAGGAATTATATGAAAGGTGAGAAACTAACATATAATAAATGAAAAACAGAATTACCTGGAAAAACTCAGCAGGTCTGGCAGCATCGGTGGAGAAAACAGTCGACGTTTCGAGTCCTCACGACCCTTCAACAGAACTGAGTATAGTTAGGAGAGGGGTGAAATATAAGATGGTTTAAGGTAGGCGGGGGGGGGAGAGAGAAGTTGAGGGGGGGAGGGGGGGGGTGGTTATAGGGACAAGCAAGCAGTGATAGGAGCAGATAATCAAAAGATGTCACAGACAAAAGGTGTTGAAGGTGGCGATATTATCTAAGAAAATGTGCTAATTAAGAATGGATGGCAGGACACTCAAGGTACAGCTCTAGTGGGGATGGGGTGGAAAGACTGACAAGGTATTAGTCGTAGATTTTAAAATAATGGAAATAGGTGGGAAAAGAAAAATCTATATAAATTATTGAAAAAAACAAAAGGGAGGGGGAAGAAACGGGGTGGGGATGAGGGGAGGGAGTTTAAGATCTAAAATTGTTGAATTCAATATTCAGCCCGGAAGGCTGTAAAGTGCCTAGTCAGAAGATGAGGTGCTGTTCCTCCAGTTTGCATTGGGCTTCACTGGAACAATGCAGCAAGCCAAGGACAGACATGTGGGCAAGAGAGCAGGGTGGAGTGTTAAAATGGCAAGCGACAGGGAGGTTTGGGTCTTTCTTGCGGACAGACCACAAGTGTTCTGCAAAGCGGTCGCCCAATTTGCGTTTGGTCTCTCCAATGTAGAGGAGACCGCATTGGGAGCAACGAATGCAGTAGACTAAGTTAGGGAAAATGCAAGTGAAATGCTGCTTCACTTGAAAGGAGTGTTTGGGCCCTTGGACGGTGAGGAGAGAGGAAGTGAAGGGGCAGGTGTTGCATCTTCTGCGTGGGCATGGGGAGGTGCCATAGGTGGGAGTTGAGGAGTAGGGGGTGATGGAGGAGTGGACCAGGGTGTCCCAGAGGGAGCGATCCCTACGGAATGCCGCCAGGGGGGGTGAAGGGAGAATGTGTTTGGTGGTGGCATCATGCTGGAGTTGGCGGAAATGGTGGAGGATGATCCTTTGAATGCAGAGGCTGGTGGAGTGATAAGTGAGGACAAGGGGAACCCTATCATGTTTCTGGGAGGGAGGAGAAGGCGTGAGGGCAGATGCGCGGGATGTGGGCCGAACACGGTTGAGGGCCCTGTCAACGACCGGGGGTGGAAAACCTCGGTTAAGGAAGAAGGAGGACATGTCAGAGGAACTGTTTTTGAAGGTAGCGTCATCAGAACAGATGCAACAGAGGCGAAGGAACTGAGAGAATGGGATGGAGTCCTTACAGGAAGTGGGGTGTGAGGAGCTGTAGTTGAGGTAGCTGCGGGAGTCGGTAGGCTTGTAATGGATATTGGTGGACAGTCTATCATCAGAAATTGAGACAGAGAGGTCAAGGAAGGGAAGGGAAGTGTCAGAGATGGACCATGTGAAAATGATGGAGGGATGGAGATTGGAAGCAAAATTAATAAATTTTTCCAGGTCCCGACGAGAGCATGAAGCAGCACCGAAGTAATCATCGATGTACCAGAGAAAGAGTTGTGGGAGGGGGCCAGAGTAGGACTGGAACAAGGAATGTTCCACATACCCCATAAAGAGACAGGCATAGCTGGGGCCCATGCGGGTACCCACAGCCACACCTTTTATTTGGAGGAAGTGAGACAAGTTAAAGGAGAAATTGTTCAGTGTGAGAACAAGTTCAGCCAGACGGAGGAGAGTAGTGGTGGATGGGGATTGTTCAGGCCTCTGTTCAAGGAAGAAGCTAAGGGCCCTCAGACCATCCTGGTGGGGGATGGAGGTGTAGAGGGATTGGACGTCCATGGTGAAGAGGAAGCGGTTGGGGACAGGGAACTGGAAATTGTTGATGTGACGTAAAGTGTCAGAGGAATCACGGACGTAGGTGGGAAGGGACTGGACAAGGGGAGAGAAGGGAGTCAAGAAAACGAGAAATGAGTTCCGTGGGGCAGGAACAGGCTGACACGATCGGTCTGCCGGGACAGTTCTGTTTGTGGATTTTGGGTAGGAGGTAGAAGCGGGCCGTCCGAGGTTGGGCGACTATCAGGTTGGAAGCTGTGGAAGGAAGATCTCCACAGGAGATGAGGTCAGTGACAGTCCTGGAAACAATGGCTTGATGTTCAGTAGTGGGGTCATGGTCCAGGGAGAGGTAGGAGGAAGTGTCTGTGAGTTGACGCTCAGCCTCCGCGAGGTAGAGGACAGTGCGCCAGACAACAACAGCACCACCCTTGTCAGCGGGTTTGATGACAATGTTGGGGTTGGACCTGAGAGAACGGAGTGCAGTAAGTTCAGAGAGAGACAGATTAGAATGGGTGAGAGGAGCAGAGAAATTGAGACGGCTAATGTCACGCCGACAGTTCTCAATGAAAAGATCAAGAGAAGGTAAGAATCCAGAGGGAGGGAGAATATTGGAGGTGGGTAAAATTCCGTAGGGATCGTTCCCTCCGGGACACCCTGGTCCACTCCTCCATCACCCCCTACTCCTCAACCCCCACTTATGGCACCTCCCAATGCCCACACAGAAGATGCAACACCTGCCCCTTCACTTCCTCTCTCCTCACCGTCCAAGGGCCCAAACACTCCTTTCAAGTGAAGCAGCATTTCACTTGCATTTCCCCTAACTTAGTCTACTGCATTCGTTGCTCCCAATGCGGTCTCCTCTACATTGGAGAGACCAAACGCAAACTGGGCGACCGCTTTGCAGAACACTTGAGGTCTGTCCGCAAGAAAGACCCAAACCTCCCTGTCGCTTGCCATTTCAACACTCCACCCTGCTCTCTTGCCCACATGTCTGTCCTTGGCTTGCTGCATTGTTCCAGTGAAGCCCAATGCAAACTGGAGAAACAGCACTTCATCTTCCGACTAGGCACTTTACAGCCTTCCGGGCTGAATATTGAATTCAACAACTTTAGATCTTAAACTCCCTCCCCTCATCCCCACCCCGTTTCTTCCCCCTCCCTTTTGTTTTTTTCAATAATTTATATAGATTTTTCTTTTCCCACCTATTTCCATTATTTTAAAATCCTCAACTAATACCTTGTCAGTCTTTCCACCCCATCCCCACTAGAGCTGTACCTTGAGTGTCCTGCCATCCATTCTTAATTAGCACATTTTCTTAGATAATATCACCACCTTCAACACCTCTTTGATCCTTTTGTCTGTGACATCCTTTGATTATCTGCTCCTATCACTGCTTGCTTGTCCCTACAACCACCGCCCCCCCCTCCCCCAACTTCTCTCTCCCCCCGCCCACCTTACACCAGCTTATATTTCACCCCTCTCCTAACTATACTCAGTTCTGTTGAAGGGTCGTGAGGACTCGAAACGTCGACTCTTTTCTTCTCCACCGATGCTGCCAGACCTGCTGAGTTTTTCCAGGTAATTCTGTTTTTGTTTTGGATTTCCAGCATCCGCAGTAGTTTTTTGTTTTTATATAATAACAAATGTTTATGATGATAGAAAAGTAATTATTAACCAATTACTTGGCCCATCAGTCTGTGTTAGTGTTTACCATGAAAGCAAATAGCCCTACTTACATTTAACAGCATTATTCTCAAATCCCTTTTTATCACTTTTTCGCTTATCCAACCTAATCTTGAATGTTGGTATAGTTTCTGCTTCAACTATGCACCCTGGAAGTGAGCCCCACAGCCTCACAATTCTCTGCGTAAAGACATTTTTCTTGCTCTCTGTTCTATATCATTTGCATGTCATCTTGTATCGAAACTAACTTGAGTAAATTTAAAAAATGTAGTTTGGATAAAATGTCTTAATATATCACCGACAATTTCCATCACAATTGAAAGACCAAACCATGTGACGATCAAAATTCTGTCCAAAAAGTGCCTTGAACTTCCAGCACCGCAACACTATGAACATATGGAATATGCAGTTTTGGCTACTGCCATTTGTATAAAAGAACTTTCCATCTAAATGCAGTTACCTGAAAGGTGGTACCTGATTCTCTGGCACTGATTCTGACAGTAAAAAAGACAGCTGGCAAACATAGAACTGACAATAGTCTACACTTGGGTGTGTTCAATGATTTGTACAGAAAAACTTTGTTGAAAGCAGCAACATTGAAAAATGCCTTTGTATTTAAAAGGTGCAAAAATGTGCTTCAGGGAGCTATCACAACAAACGACAGGTTGTTATGCAGCAGAACCTAAACACCAATTGTTTATATTTCTTGCCCTTTATGTTAAAAATAGGGTTGTGTTCTTAGGTATTAATCTCCAAGGACTTCAGCATTTTGGGCTTTTTTTTGTTCACATAACTGTCATGTTCTACAAAGCGTTCAGAAAAAAACAATTCAGCACCTTCAATTCAACAGAATAATAACAATATGAGGCAAAATGATACGACAATAAAAACGTTCTGCAGAACCACAAATGAAATCCTTTGCTTGTTGCAGATGCCATTATGAATTTGAAAGCCGATTATTACTCCAGAAAATATCAGTGACTGTTCTGGTTTAAACATTACATTTCTGAACGCGATCAGAAATATAAGTCATCAGCTCTTTCAAATTTTGTTACATCAAAATATTTTTGAAAAAAAACTTACAATTCCTCCCATGTGTGCCGGCAAATACTCAGTATTTATATATTCCTGCACGTCAGCTTTGTTGGTAAATTTCAGCATGTTGATGGCATCTGGACCCAACCATGATTTTATCATCCTCCAGGCAGCTACAGAACAAAAAATTCCATAAGATCACAAATTTCTGTTTGTCCATTTGTCTAAAGCTACTCAATATTTATAAAGATGTTAGCATTCCTTACCATTCATTATCCATGGCATTTCGTAGACCACCATTTTTGCTGCAACATAAAAAGACAAATAACAGTATTTTTGCTTTTAAATGCAAGAAACTACAAAATAATCCTTTCAAAGATTACATCACATACCCTTCAGCAATCAATCAATAAGCTTAATACAAGACATAGCTAATTAGTCTGCCAATCTCAGGTTTATTTGAAACATAGCTCCTAGCTTGTCAAAATATTACAGTCAAAAGCAGATTCATTAGGAACATTTCACAAATCAATCATATCAAAATTTGCAATTATTCATGAGTAACAAAAGACAGCCCAGGAGTGAAATCTGCACTAGCAAACTATACCATATGTTGTGCCTTCAAGTTCTGACAGATACTGCATTCCAAAGCAATCAGGCTATTTATTAAGTCAGACTGTCTCCTTGCCACAGAAAAACAAAGTTGCTGTTAAGGTAGTATTTGAAGGGTTTTACAGCATGCTTTTCAATGAGCACAATTTCAGTACCATTCAACACGAGACTGGCAGACAGTTTGATTTATTTGGAGAGCGGGGGAAAATGTAAACTAGGTAGATTAGATTTTAATCTTCATTTTTCCCCATTTTTGTCTTAGAAGGATGCACAGTACTGAAGGACACTGCAATCCAATCAGAATCATCCTATAAATAAAACCTTGGTTATTCACGCTGAATATGCTATAAAGGTCATGGTGAAAGGAGAGACAATTGAGACACTGGAAGAGCTAAACTGATGACGAACAGGTATTAGATAGGTTGGCTGTACTTAATGTTTATAATTCACCAGAACCAAATCAGAAGCATCCGAGGATACTGAGGGTTACTTCCTTACTTGGGTGGAAATTACAAAAACACTGTCCATAATCTTCCAACTCTCCTTAGATATAAGGATGATGCCAGAGGACTGGAGAGTGGCTTGTTTTGAACGAGAATGTAAGGATAAACCCAGCAACAAGCTAGTCAATTTAACTTTGGTGATGGGGAAAGTTTTAGAAACGATAATCTGGGACAACATTAACAGCCACTTGGGCAAATGTGGATTAATTAAGGAAAGCCAGCACAGATTTGTTAAGGGCAAATTGTGTTTAACTAATTTGACTGAGTTTTGAGTGAAATAACAGATGGCTCAGGAGGATATGTAGTGTACATTGACTTTCAAAAATAGTTTGATAAAATGCCGCATAACAGGCTTGTCAGTAAAGTTGAAGTCTATGGAATAAAATAGATAGTAAGTAAAAGTATGGATATGAAGTTGGCTGAGTGACAGGATTTAATCTCAAATGGAGTAACTGTGTCCACTTCTTAGCACCACATTTTGAGAAGAATGCAAAAGGTATTGGACAGGATGTGAAAAAGATTAATGAAAATGCTTTTGAAGTTGAGAGACTTCAGTTAGGAGAATACATTGGAGAAACTGGTGCTGCTCTCCTGAGAGAAGGTTGAGAGGGGATTTGATAGAGATGTTCAACATCATGGGCACTCTGGACAAAGTAGCTAGGGAGAAACTGTTTCTACTGGCGAAGGATCGAGAACCAAAGGACAGCAATTTAAAGGTGATTAGTGATTAGCAAAAGAACCAGAAGCAACATGAGGAAAAACCTTTTACACAGCAAGTGGTTAGGATCAAATGCATGCAGATTCAATTGTGGCTTTCAAAGGGAATTGGAGAATTATCTGAAAAGAAAAAAATTTGCAGGGCTACAGGGAAAATTCAGGGATTGGAACTAGTCAAGTTGCTTTTGCACAGAGCCGGCAAGGACATGACTGGCCAAATGGCTTCGTCCTGTGCTGCAACCATTCTATGATTTCAACTGTCAATTAGAATGAAATAAAACTTTTGCATTTCAAATTGTTGAAATTTCAGGGCTTGGAAATGAACAAGGAGTAAACTTTAAAACCCAGGTCTCATATGTAGAACTTAAAAATTTGTTAAACTTCTCTGCAATTCCGTTTCTCCATCAGTAGGTAATTATAGGGAAAAAAACACTTCTGAAACACATGCATTTCAGTTTTGTTAAAAAGTTAGAAAAAAATAACTAAGTTTAAAAAAATTCATTCATGGCATTGCTGGCGAGGCCAGCACTTATTGGCCATCCCTAATTGCCCTTGAGAACTGAGTAGTAGTTTCAGAGGGCATTTAAGAGTCAGCCACATTGCTGTGGGTCTGGAGTCACATGTAGGCCAGACCAGATTTCCTTCCCTAAAAGGACTTTAGTGAATCAGGTGGGCTTTTACGACAACAGTTTCATGGTCATCAATAGACTTTTAATTCCAGATTTTTTTTTATTGAATTCAAATTTCACCATCTGCCATGGTGGGATTCGAACCCAGGTCCCCAGAGTATTACCCTGGGTCTCTGGATTAATTGTCCAGTGACAATACCACTATACTGCCGTGTGCTGTAAAGCATTTTAAGTTTGTAAGTAAATAAACGCCACACCTATTCTAATTTAAATTCTAAATAGCAGGCTGCTCCATACAGTATTCTGTATGTGCCAAGAGAAAAGATGACTATAATCTCTAAGCTGCCAACTCAGGTGACATCACATATGCATTGCAATAAAGTCAGAGGTCTGCAGCACAGAAAAAGGCCCTGCAGCCCATCGCGTCTGCGTTGGTCAAACAAGTACCTAACTATTCTAATCCCATTTTCCAGCACTAGGCCCACAGCTTTGTATGCCAAAGCATCACAAGTGCACATACAAATACTTCTTAAATGTTATGAAGGTTTCTGCCTCTACCAACCTTTCAGGCAGTGAGTTCTAGATTCCCACCACCCACTGGGTGAAAAAAATTCTTCCTCACATCCCCTCTAAATCTCCTGCCCCTTACCTTAAATCTATGCCCCCGGTTATTGATCCCTCCACCAAGGGGAAAAGTTCCTTCCTGTCTACCCTATCTATGCTCCTCAATTTTATACACCTCAATCATGTCCCCCCTCAATCTCCTCTGCTCCAGGTGAAATAGCCCCAGTCTATCCAATCTCTCCTCATAACTAAAACTCTCCAGCCCGGGCAACATCCTGGTAAATCTTCTCTGCACTCTCTCTAGTACAATCACATCCTTCCTATAATGTGAATTCCAGAACTGTACGCAAATGTTTTATAAATAACAGTATATAGCGTACAAATGCAGAGGCAATGCAAAACATATAAATCACTGGTTAAGCTGAACTAAAGAATGGCGCAGTCAGAACAAGGAAAGTTAAGAGGAGTTCTGGTAGTGGTATTCAAAATTGAGAGATTTTGTTAAATAAAACTAGAAAAATTATTTCCAGAGAGCTAGTAACTAGAAAGCATGAATTTAAATCAAAAGAACAATAGGATAGACGAGAACACTTTTATTTATTTCATTTTAATTTTTTATTTAAGGAGGATTTTACGACATGGAATTCTCCACAGGAAGCAGCAATGGTAGTAGAATCAATAACAGCATTTATAACGGAAGTGGATAAATATTTGAATAAGAGAAGTAAAAGAGAAGGGGACGAAGTGGGTCACTTTTTCAGATGACCAACACTGGTACAATGGGCTAACAGCTTCCTCTGTGCCGTAAATGACTTTTTCAGAGTTGATGAGGGTCACCCTAATTCCTTTATTATGCCTGGAGTTCACCTTCAGCCTTCTGTTCATGAGTATTACATACACAGCCTGTTCTGTTGTAATCTTTTTCATTTTATCTAATTTACTACTGGCAAGTTTTCAGTACTACTGTTAACTATTTTCATTGATACTGCTGGGCTTTGCTATTTCTCATTACACCATAACAACAGTTTGGTGTAAACATGATGCTGCATGAGATTAATTTAATTAGAAAAATGTGGTCTCCTCATGCACTAAGAGGAGATTTTTACTCAAGGAATACTCAAACTGTATTATAATCCTCCTGACAGATTAGAGTATCAAAAGTAACTGAATGACAAAGGGACTAATGACAAATTAAGATAGCAAAACCGAAAAATCAAATGTAGTCATCAGAACCTTAATATAATCACAACTTTCAAATGTCACCACTCTAATTTTCTGTAGTATGTGCTCTTTTCATATTTTTCAATTTAAAGCATTACACTTTATCAATGCTAAAAGTTTTATTGCATAATATCATTTATCCTCTATTGCGTATGACCTACTTGGGAACCTGTTACAAGGCTACAGCAGATTGAAGAGTCCTGACAAAGTCACAAACTATGAAAATGAAGCTTGATTGGCTCATCAACTGATCTGTTCTGAGATCTCCTATAACAGCATCCTTTTCCCCCCTTCAATTACCTAACTCTGCCTTACTCTCCTTCAATTGTGTTATCACTTGCTGGGGCTCTGCTGTGTTGAAAGCCCTCAAATACTTTGCCCAAGTAATTATTCTTCAGGTTTAAGCTCAGATATTGGGTTTTCAGAAATCACATGACTGTGGAGTGTGTAACAGGTAAGCCTGTTAGTGCCTGGAGTACCGTGCACAGTTTTGGTCCCTGTATTTGAGAAAGGATATACTGGCATTGGAGGCAGTTCAAAAGAGGTTCCCTAGGCTGATTCCTGGGATGAAGGAGTTGACTTATCAAGAATGGCTAAACAGGCCTTTATTCATTACAGCTTAGAAGAATGAGGGGTGATCTTATCGAAACATACAACGTTCTGAGGGGGCTTGTCAGGGTAGATGTTGAGAAGCTGTTTCCACTAGTGGGGGAATCTCGAACTAGGGGACATAGTTACAGAATAAGGGGACACATTTAAAACTGAGATGCAAAGGAATTTCTTCTCTCAGGAGGATAGCGAGTATCTGGAATTCTCTACCCCAAAGAGTTGTGAACACTAGATCACAAAGTATTTAAATTTAAAGATTTTTGAAATATCAGGGAGTTGAGGGCTAGGGGGAGCTGACACAAAAGAAGAGTGAGGCCTAGGGCAGATTAACCATAATCTTATTGAATGGCGGGGCAGGCTTGAGGGGTCGAAAGGCCTACTCCTGCTCCTAGTTCTTATGTTATCCTCTACCATTAACAGACCTACACTTCATTAGACACTGACCAGAAGCAGGAACTGAGGTTTTCCCACCTTAACTCTAGGCCACTGAGATCAGAGTTGCCCAGGTTAGATCAGCTAAGAACCCAGAATACAATGCTGGAGTCCTTTAATCTGTACACCCCAGTTCTACATTGAGTAGAGCTTTTACTCACTGGGCCATTAGTGGAGTTCACTGTACATTTCAGTTATAAATACATGTAAAGTTGTATGTTTTAAAACGGATTCAATGTAATGAGCACAGCTGGAATCGACAAAGGGAAGCAAGGATCTGTTGCTTTGAGGAGTTTTAACATGGTGAGTAAATTGGGCATCATTGTACTGGAACATAAGCAGTAGTAAAAACAATATAAACAAGGGTAAAAGTTTGATATTCGATGATTTAAATCCTTAAAAAGGAGTAAACTAATGACTGATGAACTCATTCCCAGTTACAAAATTGATCATACCTGAACAATAAATGTTTGATAGTAAGAAACAGGGAAAAGTGATGAACTGTACTTACAAAGGTACTTAGGATAATAGATCTTAAAGCAGTTGATGATGAAGCGCACAAAGTCTAAATCCTAGAATGAAAAAATATATAGGATTAATTTTAATAAACCGTAGTTTGCATTTCTTAGAAAATGCCAGGCATCTTGGCATTGATCAAATATTTCTACAAATTTATTTGTAAACTACCAGATTCGCTCCCCTCCCACCAACAAACCCCATCATTCCCCCACGACCCACAATTACATAATAAAACTACTATAGTTTAGTATTAGTGACCTCTGCCAAGATGGCTTTTAACTTGGTCTTTCAGATACTGTTGAAAAAAGTATAGGTCTATGGATGGAAGATGTCAACAAACTCAGACTCAACTGTTACATATTCTGGGAGGCATAACAATTAATAGGCAAAGCAAATACCAACGTCAAGCAAAATAAATATGATTACAAGAAATTACTTATGAAATCAAATGAAACCAGTGTCTGGATAGAACTATTCTAGGATGAACCAGAGGCTCTTCAGTCATCTGTAAATATTTAAATGCAGCACTTAGGGGTAGGAAAGGAAAATGGTTATTTTACAATGGCACTCAAAATTGTTTGTCAGACAAATATAGCTCTGTGTCTAGTTAACATTCAGAAAAATCCCAACCACCAGCTTTCTCCATATGGACCTTAAATACAACTCTAGCTTGTCAGTAAAGTGTTAATGGTTTTAGATTTTTTTTTACTTTAAATGCAGGAGTAATTTCAACTTTTACATTCTCTTCTAGTTAGTGCTATGCAAGGAATAAGAAATTTAGTAAAGGATAAAGATTTATGATAAGTATTTGTGATTTCTCCAAAATGAGATATTTTAAGAACACACAGATTTATCTTTCAAAACTGAAGTCCAGATGCACAATTCCTTTAACTTAACACAACAAAAACTCTCAGCCTCCTATTCTGCCAAATGTGATGAAAAAGCTTTATACTCTTACATTTTCAACATCCAACACTAAAATAAAATGCTAGCAAGCAATTAAAATAATTTAGGGTGATTTAACATTTGTTGCTTATTTATGAGAAGATCAACAACTGGCATCTAAAAGTTTTAGATTAATAGTTTATTAAGGCACTTTGAAATGCAATGAGGTTGGGTTTGTAATAGGAAACAAGACAGTCACATTTTCCTCTATTGCTGTAGTGCCTTCTACTGAGTTGGGGCTGCCAAGAGATAGACTCAAAACTAAGACTCGGGTGCTTCTGAGTGATTTTTAGGCTTTGTACCTCAAGCAATGGGCGTTGGTAGTTAAGATTCTGAAGCCAACATTCCAGTCTTTTTTTTTGAAGTGGCTTTCAACACTGGACTCAAAGCATAAAAGTATTTGGTATAATGCACATGTGCTGCTCTAAAGGTTTGCATTTTGCTGGTGTAATGTACAGAACAAAATCCTGCAAACAGCAATGTCATGATATGTTTAAATAAGGGATAAAAATATCAGCCAGTAGGCCACAAGAATTCCCCTGCTACTCTTCAAAACAGTATAATCTTTTATGTCCACCTGAGGAGACGGGGGGGGGGGGGAAGAGAAAGCGAGGGCGAGGGCGAGGGGGCGGGCGAGGGCGAGGGGGCGGGCGCGGGCGAGGGGGCGGGGGCGGGCGGGCGAGGGGGCGGGGGCGGGCGGGCGAGGGGGCGGGGGCGGGCGGGCGAGGGGGCGGGGGCGGGCGGGCGAGGGGGCGGGGGCGGGCGGGCGAGGGGCGGGGGCGGGCGGGCGAGGGGGCGGGCGGGCGAGGGGGCGGGGGCGGGCGGGCGAGGGGGCGGGGGCGGGCGGGCGAGGGGGCGGGCGGGCGAGGGGGCGGGCGGGCGAGGGGGCGGGCGGGCGGGCGAGGGGCGGGCGGGCGGGCGAGGGAGCGGGGGCGGGCGGGCGAGGGAGCGGGGGCGGGCGGGCGAGGGAGCGGGGGCGGGCGGGCGAGGGAGCGGGGGCGGGCGGGCGAGGGAGCGGGGGCGGGCGGGCGAGGGAGCGGGGGCGGGCGGGCGAGGGAGCGGGGGCGGGCGGGCGAGGGAGCGGGGGCGGGCGGGCGAGGGAGCGGGGGCGGGCGGGCGAGGGAGCGGGGGCGGGCGGGCGAGGGAGCGGGGCGGGCGGGCGAGGGAGCGGGGCGGGCGGGCGAGGGAGCGGGGGCGGGCGGGCGAGGGAGCGGGCGAGGGCGCGGGGGCGGGCGAGGGCGCGGGGGCGGGCGAGGGGGCGGGGGCGGGGGCGGGCGAGGGGGCGGGGCGGGCGAGGGGCGGGGCGGGCGAGGGGGCGGGGGCGGGCGAGGGGGCGGGGGCGGGCGAGGGGGCGGGCGAGGGGCGGGGGCGGGCGAGGGGGCGGGGGAGGGCGAGGGGGCGGGGGAGGGCGAGGGGGCGGGGGCGGGCGAGGGGGCGGGGGAGGGCGAGGGGGCGGGGGAGGGCGAGGGGGCGGGCGAGGGGGCGGGGCGGGCGAGGGGGCGGGCGAGGGGGCGGGCGAGGGGGCGGGCGAGGGGGCGGGCGAGGGGGCGGGGGCGGGCGAGGGGGCGGGGGCGGGCGAGGGGGCGGGGGCGGGCGAGGGGGCGGGGGCGGGCGAGGGGGCGGGGGCGGGCGAGGGGGCGGGGGCGGGCGAGGGGGCGGGCG